>NC_056751.1:825590104-825678229 GCF_019279795.1 Protopterus annectens
TTCATAGGTAAACTTATCATTGCTATTTCAAGAAACACAGAATAAACTCAATTTGTATAAATTAAAATAATTCTTAAGCAATCCTGCCTTAAGGAGACTTCCAAGATGGCTACACACAGAGTAACAGCTTAATTTCAGGTCTCTAAGTGTGAAAACAGAAACTCAGAACAGAGAGCCAGTGAATGTGTCTTTTTGGTTAAATTTCAGTAACTGGCTACTAAGTACACTGCCTGGATGCCAGGAAAAAAAAAAGAAAGAAATTCAGAGAACTTCAAAGAAAATCAGTCACAAAAGGTGAGGAGAAAACACTGACTGGGAAGAACTCTGCAGCCGTTCAGCAAAAAGCAGTGAATGCTCCAGCTTTGGTGCAAGACACAACTTCCAGTAACCTACAGGAAAAAGTAAGTCAAATGTACTGAGCTGATTAAAATAAACAAAACACCAAAGGAATATGTAAACTCAAATAACAAAAGGAAAAATGGAAGAAGCTTTAAACCGATATCGAGATGAGTTGATAAAAAATAATCAAGAGGTCAAAATGAAGAAAAGGTTGGCTCTGTACGAGACTGGTCAAGTAGAGATGTTTCAAAAAAGAATAGAATTAGAGAGCAGAGCATGTGGGAAAAGCTGAGATTTTCTGCTGTACCAAAGAAGGTGGAAGGAAAAGGCTGTATTAATTTTGCAAAAGTACAAATAAGCAACTGGACTGGTATTCCACAGCAGGAGTCATTAACTGAAATAGCACAATGTGCGTATGCTCCAAACCTGGCCATGAGAGAGACCTTTAATAGTAAAGATGTAATCCTACCAGCAGAAAGAGTTGATTCTGAAAAAAACTGTGACAAAGTACTAAAAGTGGGAAACAGTAGAGTGTTTGTGAAAAATTATTACTCACGGTACCAGGCAGAACAGGAGAAAATTTATTCCAGTAATTTCCAGTCATAAGCGAATGTTGAGAAGCAGGAGTGATATTCAAGTTGCTATATCCAGCTATTTTCAGAATAGTCTTTCCTGAATGGTCAAAATCATTTTTTGATGCAAAACATGCTAAGGAGGAAATACAAAAGTTTGTGCAACAAAATGTGAGCTACCAAACAGAAGGAGATTATTGCTTTTTGTTTTTTTCTTAATAAACCCTATAAAGAAACTGTGCCAGTGAAACATTTTCCAGTGTTTCAAACAAACATACTTGAGAGACAGAAAAAAAGCACAAGAGTTGACCAGAACAAGGACTACAATGGAAATGAAGCAGAGACTATTTGGGAGATGGAAATAAACAGGAAGAAAACCAGCAACTTGGAAACTGACAAATAAATGTGGGATTACAAAGCATTAATTATATTTGTAAAACATGACAGAACAAGAAAACCTTCTTTGCCTTTGTTAAACTTGTACAGGACTCTAAAGCATATGCTGTACTTCATGTCATTAATGTCTGGAAGAGCATTTAGGAGAGGGGAAGAAGGAGCGTTAACTGAAAGTAAAACAGAATTTTGTTCGTAACAGTAATGCTTTTATAATGTGTGATATAACCTGCATGTTATAAGGAAAAGTTTTAGGACATGAAAACAACAAATTAACTTCAGAATGAATCCGGCAGCACTTCTAACGAAAGCAATAATGCTAAAACAAAAATGCACCAGAACCATGAGTAGCAAGACCATTTATTTTGAACAATAAACATACTAGCTACTTGTGGTCCTGGTGCATTTTTTTGTTTTAGCATTATAAGGTAAAGTTTGCTCAGTTATTTTCAAATATAATAGGGATACTAAAGTAAACAACTGCCCATTGTTCCCTTCTTTCTTTCTTTCTCCTTGTTCAATTTTTCAGAAACATAGGCACTGCAATGTAAAAACAGAAAAGTCTTGAAAAAGAGGATGATACAAGAACAACTGATATGTTTTTTCTTACTCCTGCACAGGGGAATGGCTGGATTAAGGCCTTTGGCTTGATCTAGTAACAAGTCTTAAGGGGAAGCAAATAAATAAAAAAGAACACTGAATATAATAAAAGTATTTCCTCTAGCAAATAAATTAGACAAATTTGTGGGAGAAGGACAAAGTACTAAAAGTGGGAATGTTTGTGGAAAATGACTACTCACTGTACACCAGGCAGAAGAGTAGTAAAGTTGAGAAACTGTTTACCTGGTTCTCATGTCTCTATGGAGACAATCTGTTAAGGGGCAATAAAAACAGAATACTTCTTTCTTTCAATGGTTGGGACAAATGTTCTTCAAAAGCATTCAAGTGTTTTTCTAATCTGGGAAAGGAATAAAGTTAAGACAAAAACAGAAAGCACATAGTGGAAGTGGAAGTAGAAGCAGAGGCTGCACTGTGTGTTTTAGCATGGATAACCTTTCTTACAGATTAATCCAAGTCTGAGTGTGGCTGTCAATCTGGGACAACTGTTCCTATTAGGTGGGTTAAACGTCAATATCTGAAGATGTACACAGTTTTGTGTGTTAGTATAAGTTAATAGGTTTTAGGGGTGTCCTAGGTGTGTGCTTTTTTGTTTGTTTGATGGTTTTCATTAAAACAAATAGTTTTGTATGATGTGACACAGATTCAAATGGATATTACCAGAAACAACTGTATAGAAGATCAACCTGCCAAACATTTGTGAATGCATGCAACACAAAAGCTGAAACTTGACATTTAAAAAATGCTGTTACACATAACAGGTGGGAATAATAACTTCTTAACATAATGACAACACTTTCTATATTATATTTAAATGTGAATGGTCTCACAGATATATACAAAAAGAAACTATATTAAAATGTAGAGTGCAAACAGCTATGCTACACAAGACACATTTGGAAAGAACTGAACCTGTGAATTTGATAAAGACAGGATTTCAGGATGGTTATTCTGTCACTATTGGAGGATAAAAAAGATAATAGTGGTAGATTTGTAGTACTAAGGGGCTACTGGCAAGGGAGGAGGATAACACTGGCATGTATTTATATTCCACCTAAAACTGTTATAATGGAGCTTAAGAAAATTCTCAGAGAAATAATCAACTTTCAGCAAGGAATATTACTTATAGGTGGGGAATGGAATTTGATTTGCAGCAGTGAGAATGTATCTGGGGGGCCCAAAAGGAAAATATAACAAAAGTAGTTAGACTTTTGAAGAAATGTGTGAAAATATTTGGCACAGAAGATGTGAATTCAGTAGTCGGAGTTTGGAGTAGATTTACATACTATTCTCAAAGGTACAAAAACTGGGCTAGGCTAGATAGAAATTATATTTCACAGGAATGTGTGCATTTAATTTAAAGTTATGATATGCGTCTAATAACTATTTTGAATCACATGCCAATTCTTCTTCTTTTGGCTTTTTCCCGGTTAGGGGTCGCCACAGCAGATCATCTGTCCGTTCATGATTGGTAGTGGAGTTTTACGGTGTCGAGTTGCCAGCCCGGCACCCAACCTTCCACAGAAAACACACACACGCACACACTCACACCTAGGGCCAATTTAGAGTGTCCACTTCACCTACTGCATGTCTTTGGGATGTGGGAAGAAACCGGAGCACCCAGAGGAAACCCACACGACCACAGGGAGGACATGCAGACTCCGCACAGACAGCACCCTAGCCGAGAATCAAACCGGAGATCCTCTTGCTGTGAGACGGCAACGCTAACTGCTGCACCACCGCGGCCGCCCTGGTATGAGCTTACTAAAGAATGTAAATGTAGTTCCTGTTAGCCTAGGAACCCAGAAAAGTGTGAAGAATGATGTAATGTGAACCAGGAATGCGATTTTAAAAACGGACAGAATCAGAGAGCATTAAGCATTTTTGTCTTGACCATCCAAATCATCAGCACTCTGCCTTTGCTCTATATGTAAGTTTATCTTAGACTTGTGTTTTCTCTTAGAAATAGCTAGAAACTAGAAAGATCGGATCACATGCAAATAATAACTAAAATAAAAATGCAGGATAATGAAATAAAAAAGAGACATGAGGAATTTAATGAATGGATAGGGGAAAGTATTCAGCAGTTATTAGGGAAGATAGAAATTTCTTCTGAAAACATACCTATGAAGCAGGATAAAATTACAGTGGAGTTTAAAAATACTTTGTAAACAAAAGAGGGAGAGAGATGGTTACGAAGTAACAAGAATTATTTAGAAGGCCTGACAAAAGTTAAAGTATTGTACAATAGGGGAAATCTCACAGAAAAGAAGAGGAGCAATTGCAGAATGCTAAGCAGAAAAGTGATTACTTCAATAATATCCATGCAGAATGTTAAGCAGAAAATAAGTGATTATTTCAATAACATGCATGCGTTTAGAAAGACCATTGTTAAGCAACTGTTCTTTGATAACTCCAGAGCACAAAAACTTTTAGCACAAGGACTCAGGCAACAGAAAGTAGAAAGGACTGTTGCCAAATTTAGGGAGCCTAAAAGAAGGAAGATAACCAGATATCCTGTAGACGTACTAGAAATATTTGGAAATTTTATGAAAATCCGTATAAACCAGAGAAATATGGAAATCAAGAAAAGGTACAAATGAAAATGTTTATGGAATAATTAAATATGCCAAGGTTAAAAGGAAGATGAGGATCAACTGCTAACAGGACAGGAGGAGATAAGGTAAAAATAGTGACATATAACCAATCTACGGGAAAATCCCCAGAAATAGATGGTATTCCTATAGAAGTTAGGTTAGAAGAAAGTGTTAAAGGTCTGGAAGGATTTGTTTAACAGTATTGTAAAAGGAAGAGAAGCACCAACATTTTGGAAGAAAGCAGTGGTGGCTGTAATACCTAAAGATGGTAAAGACCCATCAGATCCAGCTTCATACAGGCCCATTTCAATTCTAAACTATGATTATAAACTGTTTATGTCTATAATGGATAAAAAATGGAAAAGGTGATACAAAAATTGAAAGATATGGATCAGTGTGTTTTTGTGGACGGGAAATAAACATTTGACAACATTATTAAACTAATGATGATTCAAAGGGAAGTAGAATGTAAGAAAATACCACTGCTGTTGGTGGGTCCTGATGTAGAGAAAGCATTCGACACAGTAAGCCCAGATTTTCTGAGTATGGCAATAGAAGCATTTGCATTCCTGATAAAATTATAAGGTCAATTAAGAAGATACAAGAGGGATCAGAGTTAAAAATTAAAATGGGTGGGCTCCTCTCTGATAAGTTTTGTTTGAGCAGAGGAACCAGGCAGAGTGTCATCTTTCTCCTGTGTTATTTGTGTTATATTTAGAACCACTGGTAAAGATAATAAGAAATCCAAGGATGTAGGTAATCAAGAAAAGCTGGTTTTATTTGCTGATGACATTATTTTATACCCAGTCAAACCAGAAAAGGACATTTCAGTGTTGTAGAATATTTTGAGACAGTTTCAAGTATTTTAGGGATACAAAATTAATGAAGATAAGACAAAGGCAATAGCGGTAAACTATGTACCCACACATGAATCCGTGCAGCAATACCCATATATATGGGGAGATGATAAAAGTAAGTACTTAGGAGTATTGATTAAACAGAATTCTGTTATGCTAGCTAAGGATATGTGGGAAAAGACTAAACATAAGATAATACAAAAACTGAGAAATTGGAAGGTTTGTTTTATGGATACAGATAGCAAGATAAAAACAGTACAGATACTTTTAGTCCCTTTAGTTTTATACACAGGTCAAGCATATTTTTATGGGTCTATATCAGTCCGTCAAAACGGCTGAATATCGAATACCAGATGTTCGAACTGTAAAGTGCGAACACTGGTAATCGCGAAGCCGCGGCACACCAAATTCTTTCCCAGGGAAAGAATTCAGTGGGCCGTTTCTGTGGCTTCGCGAGTAACAGGACTGTGGTGGGAAGTTACGGGTCAGGTTGAGGTTAGTGTGCGAATGTGTGGATGTTAGGGTTAGGGCGCGAGTTAGGGTTAGGGTGCGGGTGAGGTGGGTGTGCGATAGTGAAAGACTTCAGGGTTAGGGCGGGATAGGTGAGTTAGGGTTAGGGAGCGGGTAAGGTGAGTGTGCGGTAGTTACGGACCTTAGGGTTAGGGTTGGGTTAAGGTAAGTGGATAGCTAGTAGTGTGTGTATGGTTCAGTGTAGGGTTTTATGAAATGTATGTGTGTGGATTATGTATTTTGGTGTGCTTGCGTTGTACATTTGTTGGAACAGCAAATGTTTTCCCCTGGGAAAAAATTTGCTGTTTTGAGTGTTCAATGTTGTGGTGTTTCGGGTGAAATGGTTCGATATTAGAACATTCAAAGTAGTAATACTTCGATGTTCTAATATAGACCCTATTTTTATCAACCAGAAGGGAAGTTATGGATAGCAATTAATGAAGAGTTGAAGAATTTTATCTGGCAGGGGAAGACAGCAAGAGTCAAGTGGGAAAAGCTGATCCTCCCAAAAAAAACAAGGTGAGTTGGGATTACCTGAAATGAAGGTGCACTTCACAGACACACAGTTAAGGTTCTTATACATAGCACAAGCAGAAAACTATAATTCAAAGTGGAAAGGGATGATGACAAAACAGTGGGGAAGCTCAAGAAACAAGGAGAGACTTGAGTTTTGGATGCAAATCCTTCAGGAGAATATCAATAAACATACAGAATATTATATTCATGAAGTAGTAGAAAGTGTTCTCAGAACTAAGTCAACATGGGAGTGGAGTAAGGAGATTCTGCCAATAGGGATGACTGCAATTAGGGCTATAGACAATAGGAAAGAAGGGGCTGGAATTTACTGGAGAAAACTGTCAAGGAAACAAGGTTCATAGGTTGGTACTAGGCTATTAGCCCTAGGGCCTATACAAGCCTAGCCATAACAATTCCCTGGCTATTTCTTCCCACACTATTTACTTCCCTGGACCCCTGTCTAGCAGGGCGACTGACATGATCCCTGGGGTGAATTTCCTTTCTCCCATCCAATCGTCAAGGTTCCTTTTAAAGAGGGCCAAAGAGGCACTCTGCTTGACATGTATGGGCAATCTATTCCAGAGTCCGGGAAGTCTCTGGGTCAGGAACCTATCCCTCCAGCATGTTTTGTTTATTGTGATGACAAGGTTTAGATCCCTAGAGCGTGTGGCTCTGAGGGATTGGGATTTCTTTAAGTGTAGCATGTCCAACAGCTCTGGGTTTGATGGCTTAGTGGTTAATTGCTGTGATTGTAGTGTACAGAGTTCTGGGTATTGTAAGCAAATAGAGAGGGAAAGGTAACAGAATGGGAAGAGGCTAAGAATTTATTTGGATTGCAGGCTAGAGATCATCTATCATCTACCAATCCTTGGTAGGGAAGGCAAGGGATAGGAACAAGGAATCCTAAGCAAAAAACCAGCACTGGTAGAATTTATGGTACAACCTAGGACAGAAGCTGCTGTTAAAATGGATAATTAGTAGAGCATATAAAATACTGCATGGCAACTATAAGAATCAATCAGAGGAGGTTAGAAAGGATTGGGAAGAGAGATTGGATAAGCAATTCACAAAGAGACAATGGGGGATATATGTATGACTCCCAAACATGTAACAAAGTCTACAAGATTTAGGATTTTTGCTGGGAAGTGTTTACACATATATTTTTATACCCCAAGTAGAGACTCCAAACAGTTTTCCTCGGGTAAACAGCAAATGCTGGAGGTGTGATGGGAAAGAAAGAGTTAATTAAGAAGATATTTTTTTACAAATGTGATGAGTTGGCAGATTTTAAAAATTCCCTGCATGCTACTCTATCAGAAATACTGGGTGAGCAAATTGGTATAACTAAGGAAATAAGTTATGTACTCACCATAAAGTTCCACGTGAGTTGTTCCATCTCGCCTTCATTCTTCACTGCTGGGTTCGGAGCCAATCCATCGGCACCGACACGGCTGTTAGCAAAGCTCAAGGTTTACCAGTAGCTCGAGACCAACCCCTTATCCCATGATGCACTGCTGGAATTACCTCAAATCTTGTTTGCTGCGTGTACCATATCCATGTAAGAGAACTACCCTCCCATAGAGAGGAAGAAGGATTGAATAACCAGGATGAGACCAGCCTCTAGGTCAACTATCAGCCAGGTGTGGGATGTAGGGAGGGACATAAGAATGAAGGCAAAATGGAACAACTCACATGGAACGTTATGGTGAGTACATAACTTCTTAATGTGAAGTTGTTCAATCTTGCCATTCATTCTTCACTGATGGGTAGCGTCCCTAGCACCGTCAATCTCGGGTGGCTCATGGGAGTACATTCTTCAGGACCGTAGACCTAAAGGAAGCCCTGTCCCTGGAGGCCTTATCAACTTTGTAATGAGTGATAAAGGTATGAGGTTTAGACCAAGTGGCTGCAGCACAAATGTTATCAAGGGGCAATTTGGCTTGGAATGCAGAAAATGTAGAGACTGCCCTGGTAGCTAAACCTGGTAGCTGGTAACTGCTATGATGGCTTAGTGGTTAATTGCTGTGATTGTAGTGTACAGAGTTCTGGGTTCAAGCCTTGTAGAGTCTGTTGATTTGGGGTTGGGAGGGTGGCTTAATGGCTAAGGTGTTTGCCTTACAAACACAAGGTGCAGGGTTTGAGTCTTACAAGGGATAATTGGCTAGGCTTAAAATGGCTCACAAGGGCAGCTAGTTTAGTACTGAACTTGAACTTAAATAGAATGAGCTTTAATCTTGTGTAGTAAGGGCATATTAGCAGCTGAATAAACAAAGGTAATACAATCAGAAAGCCATTTTGAAAGCATTGTTTTAGCCACTGGTCTACCTTTTCTGGCTTCAGAGAATGATACAAAGAGCTGGTCTGATTTTCTGACATCTTTTGTTCTGTCCAAATAATATCTGAGCTGTCTGTAAACGTCAAGTTTGTGCAGCATATACTCAAGGTTACTGGAATGGTTAGGGAAGAAGACTGGCAACTCAGTGACTTGGCTGATATTAGATTCTGAAAAAACTTTGGGCAAAAAGTGGGGTTTGTCCTAAGAGATACTCTATCAGCATGAAAAATCAAATAAGGAGGGCTGATAAAGCATGAAGTCTGCCACTCTGCGGGCAGAAGTAATAGCCACCAGAAATATGGTTTTCCATAAACATAATTTGAGGTCACAAGATGATGCTGGTTCAAACAGGGGAAGAATTATACGAGATAGCATAAAGTTTAGATTCCAAGGTGAATAAGGAGTTTTCACTGGAGGTCTCATGTGAAAAGGTCCTTTGAGAAAGGCCTTGGACAACTTGTGGGACATTATGTTTAGCCCGTCCACTCCGAGATGAAAGTTAGATATAGCAGCCAACTGGACCCAAACTGTAGCAGCTGCAGCTCCTTGATTAAAGATCATAGTCAAGAATTCTAAAATGGACGTCAAAGGGGCTTGATAAGGATCAATGTTCTGCTTAGAAGCCCATATGGAAAATCTCTTCCACTTACTAAGATATAATCTTCTGGTGGACGGCTTATGAGAAGACAAGAGGATCTGCCTTGTCTTATTAGAAAGGTCATGAAGCCTGGCTATGAGGGGAACTGGAGCAGCCAAGCTGTGAGTGCAATGGATGGAGGTCCACCGACGGATTTGTCAGAAGGTCCGGAACTGGGTCCAGAATCCATGGATCCTCCAATAGATGATGATGAAGAAATGGGAACCAAATCTGCCAAGGCCAATGAGGGGCTATAAGAATGATGGTCCTTCCCAGCGACATTGCTTTCTGTAGAAGTCTGGGTATTAGAGGGATTGGAGGGAATGCATAGAGGAGACACAGGGGCCAATCGTGTACGAGTGCGTCTCTCGGAGGTTCTCCTGGAGGGGGAATCAGGGCAAAGTAGCTTCTGCATTTCGTGTTGATGTGACTGGCAAAAAGACTGCAGCGAGGCTGGCCCCATTTGCGGAAAATCCTGTCCACAATCTCTTGTTTGAGGGACCACTCGTGCAGCAACAAAATTGCTCTGCTCAGTTTGTCTGCTATCACGTTGGATCTTCCCGGGATGTGCGTTGCCAACAGAAAGCGCTGGGAGGAGCAGCCCACTGCCAAACTCTAAGGGCTTCTCAGCAAATGGGGTAAGACTTGGTCCCGCCTTCCTTGTTCAAGTACCAGACTACTGACATATTGTCGGTCTGAACTGCAATCGTTACTAGAGGAAGAGAGTCCTGAAAGTACTGCAACGACAGAAGTACTGCTCTCATCTCCAGAACATTGATATGCAGATGTGACTCTTGGTCCATCCATGTGCCTTGGGCAGTCTTTCCCTGAAAATTCCTCCCCACCCTATCAGGGAAGTGCCCGTGGTCACAGTGGCTACTGGAGGGAGTAGTACAAAGGGTCGTCCAATGGTTACATGAAGAGACGTCAACCACCACTGGAGATCTCTCTTGCAAGAGTTTGTAATTAAAATCATATGACTCAGTGGAAGTTCCTGATTGGACCATTGAGTGAACAGCAGCCATTGAAGAATCTGCATATGCATCCTTGCTAGTGGTATGGCCAAGATCACTACAGCCATCAAACCCAACACTTTTAAGACTTCTCCGGCTGGTGCTCTGTCCTTCTGCGGCTGGTGCTCTGTCCTTCGACACTAATGAACTGACATGCTGGCAAAGAAGAAAGACCCTCTCGATTGGTAGTCGTAGAGTGGTGGTTAAAGTGTCTAACTCTGCCCTGATAAAGGCAATATGCTGCGATGGCGACAAGGCAGATTTTTCTGAGTTGACTATAATGGCCAAGTGATGGCAGAGTGTCAAGAGTATATTCCCTTGCCTGAATCAGTTGAAGCCTGGTGGTGGAGGTAAGGAGCCAATTGTCTATATATGGAAACACCTGGTATCCTAGACGCCTCAGATGAGCTGTGACCACTGCCATGCATTTGGTGAACACTCTGGGGACTGTAGTGAGAACAAATGGCAGGGCACAAAATTGATAATGATTGGCTCCCAGCCAGAAAAGCAAATGATCTCTGGATGGCCTGGCCATTTTTATGTGGTAGTATGCATCCTTGATATCTATGGAGCACATCCAATTGTCTCTCCCTAAAAAGGGAATTATAGACTGTAGCGTGACCATCTGGAACTTCTCTTTCTTCACAAATTGGTTGAGTCTGCTGACGTCCAAAATAGGTCTCCAGTCCCCTGTTTTCTTTGGAACCAAAAAAAATCTTGAGTAAGTTTCGAATCCTATTTGGTCTGCTGGGATTGGTTGTATGACTCTTTTTTTCTAGCAATTTGCGGACCTCTACAGTTGCTTGTTCCCTGTAATTGGGTGGAATGTCCGGGATTCTCCTTGGGGGTGTGAGTGGAGAACAGTATGAAATACCCTCTGGAAATAATACTTTGTACCCAGCTGTCATTTGTTATATCTTGCCAGGCGTCTGGGTACAAGGATACATGACCCCCCCACCGCCTCCAGAGCAGGACAGTCAGGTCTCCTTTCAGGAGCGCTGATAGGATTGACCAGAGAAGTGATCTCTGTCACCCTGGTGTTGCGGACCCCCTCTGCCATGAGGGCGGCGTCTTCCATTGTTACCCCCTCCTCTGCCCCTAGAGGGGAGGTTGACCACTAGTGTCCTGAAAGGCTCCTTGGGCTTTTCGGAACCACATTTTCCCTCCCCATTGGCCTTTGGGGTATGGCCGAGTAGGGGTGGAAAAACAGACTCCGATGGCAGACAGAGTCTTTCCCTCCTGCTCACACCTGGTGAGAGTTTCCTTCACTTTGGGCCCAAGGTGAAATGAGCCATCAAAAGGGGTGCTGACAAATGAAGACTTAAAGGGCTCCGCGAAGGAACACAAGCGCATCCAGGAATGTCTTCTTAGAGCAACTCCTGTACCTACTGCCCTACTCGTCCCATCAGCTGCATATGATATGAGATGCATGGACGAGTTCACAATGGAATTTAGGGTAGCAAGCTGGGTGGCAACTTTGTCGGAAGCCCCCGCAGCTACAGTACCCTGAAGTGAATCTCCCAACTCCTTAAAGAGATCTCTTTGCAGTCTGGTGAAATGAGTCAAATAGTTCAGGGATTGGAGTGTAGAAGTCCCTGAACTAAACATGCGTTTCCCACATCGATCCATGATCCTTAACTCTCTGTTAGGAGGATGGATCGATGAGGAAGTCTCAGACATTTCATTCTTGGTGGCTGCCGCCATCACCATGGCATCAACAGAGACTCCCTTGGACAAAAAGGCTTTATCTACGGGGGCAGAAATGAACTTGTTAGGCCTCCGAGGGACAGGTCCCATGGACTCCGGTGACTCCCATGCCCTCCGAGAGACCAGCTGCATGAGCTCATCGAAGGACAGAGATACCCAAGAGGTGGAAGGTTGAGACCCAAAAGCCTTCAGGAGAACTGACTCATCCTCAGTAGGGCTTTTGGACTGCCAATCACCTTTCTGCCTAAGGATCTTGAGTATCTCCGCAAAGGAGATAGCATCAAAGGGGGATCGTGGAGACTCTTCTGACTCATCCAAGTCAGTGTCAGATGTCAATGACTCCTGTGGGGAGTCCAAGTGTCTCCTCTTACACAATCTCTTTCTGGGGACCTCTTCAGTGGGAGCCTCTGGGAAGGACTCAGAAGAGCAAGGGGCGCCCTGTGGGGCTACCTGAGAATCAGGGTCTCTACACTTGGCCTGGACGATGGAGGCAAAAGTGGACACAGGCACTTTGGGGGAAGAAGAGACCAGACCTGGTGTCGAGGATGTCTTTGGGGACAAGGCTCTCCTCATGGCTTCGAAAGCATCACAGCTCCAATGAGATGGAGTCAATGGACCCGAAGGAACCGCCAGCCCCTCCCGCACCGAGGCCATGAGCTCCAAGCTGGAGGCAGGAGCTGAGCTCATCCGAGCTGAAGCCCCGAGAGGAAGAGTCGGCACCAAGTCGGTGCGACTATCCTCCTCGGACCCGACAGGAGAGTGTCGGCCCCTAGAGTCCTCGGTCAGCACTGAGGACGTCAGAGTAGATGGAACCGATGACACCGGAACATGTCTCGGCTCCAAAGGCTCCATGATCAGCAGGTCGGCCCCCTCCGGCTCTGAAGATCCGGTACGGCTCGGAGGAGGAGCAGTCAAATCTGGGGTTGTGGTCTTCGGTTCCGATGCTCGGGTCACAGCCGACAACAATTTAACAAGGCCTGGTGCCCGTAAGAGCTTCTACACCAATCAGTCCATATTCAAATCTGAGAGGCTGACAGAAGACCTAGAGGAGTGCACTGAAGGTGCAGATTGAAGGAGTGGAGATGCAAGTCTCTCAGGGACTGGCTATAGAACTGTGGGCCAGTGCCGAAATGAAGAGACACTTGGCTCCGAGGGCTGTGGAGCTTAAGTCCTGGAATCCTCCACTTTCTTTGACTTCTTCCAGTCTTTAGATGCCTTGAAGTCTGCGGAGGATTTAGAGGACTTGCTGGCCCCATCCTGGTCAGTCAAAGCTTCAGTAAAAGGATGTTTCAGCAAACCTCAATTCACAAGCTTCCTTTTCCTCTCTAAAAGAACCTTTGAAGAAAAAGAATGACAAATACTGCAGGACTCCTGCAAATGCACCGCACCTAAACAATAAACACACTGAACGTGCCCATCTGTAAGAGACATCTTTTGCCCACAGTCTGGACATTTCTTGAATGCAGACTTTGGGTGCTTGTATTTTTCCTCAGACATATCAAGAAAAACTTTAGGCTAAACTCAGTAAACAAACCACACAGCCTAAATACAGCCTAAAAGTTATGTCACAACTACACTTAGGCTCAAGTTAGCATGCATAAATATAAAACACACTCTAAACAATGGCCCAGAGGAAAAAAAAGGGGGGGCCAACACTATGTAAACATATACAACTGCACACTATCTATGCTATCAATGCAATAACTATAGTAATAGAAAAACACATTCTAAACAATGGTCTGGAGAAAAAAGGGGGCAACACTATGTAAATATATATAATTGCACACTATCTATCTATTCTATCAATGTAATAACTACAGTAATAGAAAGACACACACTCTAACTAACTAGGCCCAACACAAGGCCACTACAACTATACTAAAAAACAAAGCCCCAAGGGAAATAAGTCAAACAGAAACAACTACAGGAGATAATATATAACTAATCTAACTAGAATTAGAAAAAAAAGTATGAAAAAAGAAGTTATGTCCTTACCATAACGTTCCATGTGGAGTGTTCATCTCGCCTTTGTTCTTACACACGGGTTTGGAGCCGATCCTCGGCTCTGAGTCGGCCGCATCGCAAAGCTCTGCATCTCAGAGAAGCTCGAGACCAGACTATATCCCACAATCCTCCCTGCCATTACTCAGATCTAGTTTGCAAACAAACCAGACCGATAACCCAATACCTCAGGTGCAAGAACTACACACTCTCTCAGGCATCCAGAGACACTCTCTCACCATAGCAAATAACTAAGGGTAGTAGCATATACCCCATGAGACACAGGACCATATACCCCGGAAGGGGTTAAGACATTCAATCAGAATCTAGTCCTACCCGTTCTTCCAAAACACGTGGGGGGGAGGGAGGGAATGTAAGAACAAAGGCGAGATGAACACTCCACATGGAACGTTATGGTAAGGACATAACTTCTTTATGCGAGTGTTCAATCTCGCCATTTGTTCTTACACACGGGTAGCGTCCCTAGCTCCGTCACCCTGAGTGACTCATGGAAGAACATTCCTAAGCACAGAGGAACCAAAAGATGTCCTGTCTTTGGAGGCTTTGTCAACTCTATAATGAGTGATGAAAGTATGTGGCTTAGACCACGTGGCTGCTGCACAAGTCGTGTCCAAAGGCAAGCGAGCTGCATGAGCCAAGGAAGTGGAAACGGATCTGGTAGAATGGGCCTTAGGTTTGGTAGGTAAGGACTGATTTGACTTACAGTATACAAAGGCTATACAATCAGCAAGCCATTTAGATAATGTACGTTTTGTAATTGCCATGCCCTTTTTATTGTCTGCAAATGAGACAAAGAGCTGATCTGTCTTCCTGTAACTTTTAGTCCTATCCAAATAAAATCTTAACTGCCTGTGAACATCCAACTTGTGCAGCATATACTCCAACTTGTTAGTATGGTTCTTGAAGAAGGTAGGGAGTTCTATGGATTGGTTAATATTTGTGACAGAACATACCTTTGGAAGGAAAGATGGATTTGCACGTAAACAGACTCTATCTGGATGGAAAATCAAGTTAGGTGGTCTGACCGATAATGCTTGCAGCTCTGAAACTCTTCGAGCTGAAGTAACAGCTATGAGGAAAAGTGTCTTCCACGATAAGAACTTTAGGAGGCAGGACGAAGCAGGTTCGAAGGGTGGCAACATGAGTTGTGACAGTAACAAATTTAAGCTTCATGGAAAGAAAGGCTTCCTGACGGGTGGCCGAAGATGGAAGGTTCCTTTCATAAAAGCCTTACAAAGTCTGTGAGACATAATGGGAGAACCGTCCTCACCAATATGGAAGTTCGATATGGCAGCCAACTCTACTCTTAGTGTGGAAGTAGAGGCTCCTTCGTGAAAGAGGATAGATAAAAATTCCAATACTTTATCTAGAGGAGCTACCAGGGGGTCTAAGTGTTGGCTAGATGCCCAGTATACAAAGCGTTTCCATTTACTCCTGTAGAGTTTTGTAGTGGAAGCTTTATGAGAAGCAAGCAGAATGTGTTGAACTGCCGGAGAAAGTAGATCAGACCTGGCTAGGCAGGGAAGCGGAGCAGCCAAGCTGCTAGTTTGAGGGACTGAAGAGACGGGTGAGGAACTCCCGACGAATGGGTCAGTAGATCTGGTACTGGGTCCAGAATCCACGGTTCCTCTGTTTGATGGGCTCGAAGAAAGGGGAACCATATCTGCCGAGGCCAGAATGGGGCTATGAGTATTATTGTCCTTTCCAGGTTCCTGGCTTTCTGTAGAAATCTGGGAATCAAGGGAGTAGGTGGGAATGCATATAGGAGACCCGGGGGCCAATCATGTATCAGTGCGTCCCTGGGGACATCCCCTTGAGGGGGTAGAAGGGCAAAGTTGCTTCTGCATTTTGCATTCAATGGGGAAGCAAATAGATCGCAGCAAGGCTGGCCCCATCTGCAGAAGATCTTTTCCGCCATCTGTGGATTGAGGGACCACTCGTGAGGTAACAGGATGGCTCTGCTCAACCTGTCCGCAATGACATTGGATGACCCCGGGATGTGCGTTGCTATCAGAAAATGACCCGTGGACTCTGCCCATTGCCAAATTCTCATGGTCTCTCTGCATAACGGGTAAGACCTGGTTCCCCCTTGCTTGTTTATGTACCAGACCACAGACATGTTGTCCATCTGAACTGCTACTGTTCCTAGAGGTAAGAGGGCTTGGAAGTGTTGCAACGCCAGAAACACCGCCCTCAGCTCCAGAACATTTATGTGCAGGCTGTACTCCAGGTCGGACCATTCTCCTTGGACTGTTCTTCCCTGAAATAGACCCCCCCACCCTATCAGAGAAGCGTCCGTGGTTATTGTGGCCGTCGGACTGGGTAGAACAAACAGACGACCCTAGTGAGATCCTGACTGTACACCCACCATGAGATATCTCGTCTGCAAGTCTGTTATCAGAATCTCGTGTGCTAGGGGTAAGTGCTGGAACGACCACTGCGCGAAAAGCAGCCATTGGAGGATCCTCATGTGTAATCTTCCCATAGGAACTGCGATCAGGGACACTGCCATTAGTCCCAAAACTTTCAACACCAGTTTGGCCGGGGCTTTCTTGCTCTGTAGTAGAAGAAGAACCTGTTGTTTGAGGGTTGACGCCCTTATTGGAGGGAGCTTTAGCAGTGTTAATCATGTATCTAGGTCTGCTCCGATGAATGAAATATGCTGTGAGGGCGATAAGCAAGACTTTTCGAAGTTTATTGAAATCCCTAGGTGGGAACAAAGGTCGACTGTGTAGTCTCTGACTTGTATGAGGCGACGCTCAGTGGTAGCGGTGAGGAGCCAGTGGTCCAGATAGGGAAACACCTGGAATCCTTGTCGTCTCAAGTGAGACGCAACTACTGCCATGCATTTGGTGAATACCCTGGGGGCTGAGGTGAGTCCAAAGGGCAGAGCTCGAAACTGAAAATGACTGGCTCCCAGCTGGAAGCGCAGGTGATCTCTGGACGGTCTGGCCATCTTGATGTGGTAGTAAGCGTCTTTGAGATCTATCGAGCACATCCAATCATCCTTCTGTAAAAATGGAAGGATCGATTGAAGCGTGACCATCCGGAACTTTTCCTTCTTCACGAAGGTGTTGAGATTGCTGAGATCTAAAATCAGTCTCCAGTCCCCTGTCTTTTTTGGAACTAAAAACAACCTTGAGTAAGTTCCGGATCCTCTTTGGTCCACCGGGACTGGTTGGATGACTCTGTTTTTGAGCAGCTTTGAAATTTCTATTGCTGCTGGGCTTCGCAGATGGGGTGGCACATCTGGAAACCTTCTTTGCTGAGGTGGAGTTGATATGAAGGGGATTTTGTATCCTCTGGTTATAATGCTTTTTACCCAGGAATCCGAAGTAATATTTAGCCAGGCCTGTGGATATAAAGCCAAGCGACCCCGACTGCCTCCAGAGCAAGACAGCTGGGCCTCCATTCAGGGAAGCTGGAAAGGCTTCCCAGGGACGGTATCCCTGTCGCCTTGGTTATGCGGACCCCGCTGGGGCGGCGTCTTCCATTTCTACCCCCCCCCTGCCTCTGGTGGGGGTATCACTCTGTGTGGCTTGGAAAGATCCCGGAGTCTTACGGAACCACATTTTCCCGCCTCGTTGCCCTTTGGGGTACAGTCTAGTTGGAGCGGAAAAACGGACCCCGACAGCAGACAGGGTCTTTCCCTCTTGCTCACACCGAGTCAGAGTCTCCTTCACCTTGGGCCCGAAGAGTGTGGCACCATCAAAGGGGGTGTTGGCAAAGGAAGACTTGAAGGCTTCCGCAAAGGAGCACAGCCGCATCCAGGATAGTCTTCGAAGAGCAATCACTGAAGCTGCAGCTCTACTCGATCCTTCGGCCGCATACGAGATGAGCCTCATGGATGAGTTTACTATGGAGGTTAGGGTGTTAAGTTGTGCTGTTACCTTATCTGAAACAGCAGCATCTGTGTTACCCTGGAGGGTATCTGTCAGCTCCTTGATGAGATCCCTCTGCAGACGTGTGAAATGTGTCAAATAGTTTAGCGAACGCATGGAAAAAGTCGCTGAACTAAAAACGTGCTTCCCGTATCTGTCCATAGTCCTAGAATCCTTATTAGGAGGATGAACAGATGAGGAAGACTCAGACATCTCCTTTTTCGTGGCTGCCGCCACCACCATAGCATCGACCGGAACTCCCTTGGTGAGATAAGTCTTGTCCTGGGGGGCGGTGATAAATTTGCTTGGTTTTCGAGGGAAAGGTTCCACTGTGTCAGGTGTCTCCCACGCCCTTCGAGCAATAAATTCCATTAATTCATCGAAGAGCGGAGTCACCCAGGAGGTAGAAGGCTGAGCCCCAAAAGCCTTCAGCAGCACCGACCCGTCCTCAGTGGGGGCTAAGGACTGCCAATCACCCCTCTGTTTCAAGATCTCCAGGATGTCCGCAAATGACACATCCTCAGAGGGGAATTTTGGGGACCCCTCTGCCTCATCCAAGTCGGTGTCAGACGTTAGAGATTCCTGCGGGGAATCTATGTGCCTCCTCTTGCACAACCTTTTCCTCGGGACCTCATCAGAGGGGGCTTCCGGTGAGGCCTCCAAGGAACAGGGGGAACCCTCTGGGGGTGGCTGAGGCAATGGGGCTCTACGCTTTGGATGGGTCGTGGGGGCAGAAACAGAAAGCGGCCCTTTAGGGGAAGGAGAAGACGCCTCTGATGAAGTGGTTGTCTGTGCAGACAATACCTTCCTCATAAGGTCAAAAGCCCCTGAACCCCGGGCCGAGGATTCCTCCGGTTCTGAAGAACACGGGAGCATCCCAGACACGGGGGCCGTGGGCTCCGACCCCGAGGACGGAGCCAAGCCAATCTGCGCCGAGGCCCCGAGAGGGAGAGTCGGCACCGAAAGGTCGGTACGACTCTCGTTCCCAGAACAGAGGAGAGGCCGTCGGCTCCGCGACTCACCTACCGGTTCCGAAGGAGTCGAAGTCAATGGTGTCGATCGTGCAATGGACGGTTTCAGCACCGAGGGCTCCACTATCATCAGCTCATCCTCTCCTGGCTCCGAGAACTGGCTGGGTCTCGAAGGATGACCTGTTGGAGACATGGGGAGGCCTTCTAGTTTCGACACCAATTGGGAGGAAACTGCAATCAACTTGGAAAGGGCCGTGTTTTCCATGAGTTTCTGCAGGACATGATCCACATCTGTCTCAGATAACGGTCTGGAAGAACGGGTCGAAGGGGCCGAAGATGGCACCGACCGAAGAATGGACGGTGGTGGCAGCTCCGACACTGGTTCCAAGATCTTGGGCTCAGTGAAAGATAAACGTTCGATGCTCGGCCTCGAGGTCTGTGGAACCGGTGAACGAACCTTCGAAGATGAACTCGGAGCCGATGACATGGGCTCCGACATCTTCGACCCCTTCGAGGACTTAGAATCCTGATCCGATTTGTCTAAATCCTCTTGAAAGGCAGGCTTAAGCAACCCTCTATCTATAAGCTTCCTGCGTCTATCTGTCATGACCCTCCCGCTAAAGGAATGACATATAGAGCAATCCTCTTGCAGGTGGAGAGGGCCAAAACAGTAAACGCAGGACGCGTGGTTGTCAGTGATAGACATTTTCTGCCCACAGTGACATCTTTTAAAGCCGGATTTAGCTTTCTCCGACATGACTGTAGAAATAATGACACTTTACTAAGTTTAATAACAAGAAAAGACTACCAATAACTAATTAACTAACTTCTATATATATATATATATATATAAAGTGAATATCTATATAAGTGTAAAAGAACACTCAAAAAAAAGCACACCAAGAGAAAAGAGTAGGCCACAAAAGGTGCCTTAAGAATAATATTGAGCAATATTATAATAATAATAACACACACACTTCTATACTATAGTAACTCTTAGAAACTTATTTTTACAAAAAAAGAAGTAGCTTATCTGAAAAAAGCAAAAAGTTATCAAATTCTCCTCTGGTCCGAGCTCTCTTCGATCCGATCTGTTGCAGCGGCACACTAGATCTGAGTAATGGCAGGGAGGATTGTGGGATATAGTCTGGTCTCGAGCTTCTCTGAGATGCAGAGCTTTGCGATGCGGCTGACTCAGAGCCGAGGATCGGCTCCAAACCCGTGTGTAAGAACAAACGGCAAGATTGAACACTCTCACATTAACTTGCGAAAAGCAAATGTTAGATCAAAAAAGGCTTGAGCGAACTGGAACCACTGAGATCCATGCCGCGGCAAACTATATCTGAGGTAATTCCAGCAATGCATCATGGGATAAGGGACTTGGTCTCGAGCTACTGGTAAACCTTGAGCTTTGCTAACGACCATTGGGATAAGGGGCTTGGTCTTGAGCTACTGGTAAACCTTGAGCTTTGCTAACGGCCATGTCGGAGCCGATGGATCGTCTCCGAACCCATCAGTGAAGAATGAACGGTGAGATTGAACAACTTCACATTAATTTTTTTGAACTATGATTCAGAATCAGAATTGCCTGGACATAGTAAGGCCTTGCTGAGTCTAATTATGCTGGCTGCCAACAAAGCAACTGCTAGAAAATTACAATCAAAGTCACAACTAACTATATTAGAAGTAGTGAATATATAAAACAACTGGAAATGGGATCTTTAGAAAAGGGTAAGAGCAAATTACTTAGAAAAAATGGGAATTGTGGGAACAATACATGCACATTAATGTTTTGGAGGAGGAATGAATATAAGAAGGGAGGACTTGAATTAAATATATAATGTTTAACTGACAATGGCTGGATAGATTATAACTGATGTATAATGTTTGCAACTAAAATATGTCTGTATGGTTTGTTTTCATTTATATCACTGCACAATTACCTATGTCATAAGCGATAATTTATTAAAGATGTTTCTTGCTAAAAAAGTAATCCTGACGTATTGCCCTTGCAGAGTTATGCACCATTTTAACAGGTCACGGCATTTTAGCAGACACTTCAAAAATATTTAAACATACATGGATAACACAAACAACTATAATATTTTTATATAATAAAAACTTTGAACTGACAGTAAACTATATGCATAAAACTTGACTGCTTCCAAGGAGGAGACTAGTCATCTTACCTAGGAGAGCTCCAACTGAAAACACTCAATAATTGTATATACTCCACCAGTCTGGTATCAGCAAGTTTACAAGTGTAACATTTAGATTTGCTCACTACCAGTATCTCTAAAAACAGAAGAAACACCACCAGTTAGTGTAAATATTTGCCCCATTCTGCAGATCTGGTATCCCAGAAATCAATATTAAATTAATTCACAGAAAAAAAGTTTATACTTCTCAAGTGGTGCCTATTGTAGGGGTTAGCCTGCATTTTAGTCTCATATTTTTTAAACAATGGTCATGGCTCCAGGTCTTCTTGTATTGATGGGCTTACTGAAATAGAGTCTTGGCTAACATCTTTTTCCATTCTTTCTAACCTATTCCCAGTCTGCTCAGCATCCAGACAGGTGACTGAACCTCATGGGAGACTGGCTGGAATGCAGCGGGATTGAGTAGTTAACATTTTATCTGCATCTTCCCTGCCAGGCACATAGCTGGTAAAAAGGCATTCTGCTAGCCTCTGGTCTTTGTACAGTAATCATCACAGAAAATATGGCAACCGACCAACTTTACAATTTTCCCTGGACTCCGCAAACCCTGGTGAATTTCTTTTAGTTTAAAGGTAGCAAACTGACTAAAATGGGGGTGGGGTGCATTCCTTCTCACAGCCATGGAAGCTAAGCTCGTGTACTCATTCAATATGAATATCATTCTAATGGAATTTCAGCCCAATTTGAAAGTTTAGATTTCATATAGCAAATGCAGTCTCCCCTCCAGTTCATTCCCCTATGCCTGCAAAAATGCAAGTTTTTGCTTCTTGCCCAGTCTTCAAGGTCCTAGCATTTTTACTCTAGGGACTCAGTAGTACTTTCTGAAAAAATTGTTCTCAGGAGAAAGGAATTCATGGTTGCAAAGAATTTCCGTATATGGTCAGAGTGTACTGTTAAGAGTATTTTTAATGTCCTGAATCCTTTTCAATCTGCCTAGAAAGGTCAGAGAGCTGTTGGTTTATCTTTGCTATCACTCCCATACTATCTCAATTCACTGATCTGCCATTTTTTTCTGGTGTATACCCCTCAGTAATCATGGTGTCAGCACTCCCCCATAACAGGCTTAGAACCTGCATTTCAGTCAGTAAAAGAGTGCCCTGGATTTTGGGTCTATATTGTAACACTGAAGTGTCAAAATGTTGAATGTTATTACATCAAACCCAAAACCACGAAAGCTGAAAACCCCGAAGACTGAGAAAATCGCTGTTCCAGTAAAAAACACGAAACACACAAACACTACAGCCCCCCACACCCCCCTACTTAAATATACCAACTCGGAGATAGCGCCACAGTGGAGGAAATAGCGAAGCCGCAGAAATGGCCCACCAAATTCTTTTCCTGGGAAAGAATTTGATGTTCCGCGGCTTCGATATTATCAGTCTTCGAGGTTTCCAGTTCGATGTTATAACATTCGAAGTTTTGACACTTCGATGTTATAATATAGACCCTGGATTTTCAAGGGCAAATTCTATATTTGAACTTTTTTCTTCATTTAAGCCAATTGGTGGTGATTTCTATTGTAAAGTAAGTATAATACAGTTATGCAAGTAAAACTAGCCATAACAGTAGATGTCTGAATTATCATTGCTGCAGTAGCCTTAGTTATATGAGTCATATCCTGCCAAGGATATAACAGCAGACAAGCTTCCAAAGCTTCGGAGTACCTTCAATATACCCAAATTTTCAGGCAGCTCGAGCTGAACTGAATAAAAGACAAGTTTTGGGTGCAAAGCCATTCACAGCTTTCCTGCCAACAGAGAGAGGGAGACTGATTCCTGGAAGGTCAGTGCTAAGAAAAATAAAAAATGAATGTCCACATACTAATAAAAAACACACCAGAAAACAAGGGGGATGGAGGAAGGGAGCAGCTACTGCAGTAGTGAACATTCAAACATCTACTGTTATGGTCAGTTTTACTTACATAAACCGCACTACGTTCATCATATTGGACACTGCTGCAGTGCAGTTAGCTATATGGGTAGACTACCTTAGCTAGTTATATTTGGGAGGTGGAAAAAAGAATTCAGGAGCCCCTGAAGTACGGTCTTAGCGATTCTTGATCTGGACCTACAGGAGCAATCAAGTTTATAGTGCTTTGTAAAAGTATGTACAGAGGACAACATAGCAACTTCTAGAATCCAACCCTTTCCAAAAAGCCATAGATGAAGCCAATGCCCTGGTACACTGGACCTTAACCCTGCCTGGAATAGTTTTGTTGTGATGAGTATAACAAAAGGTAATAGCCTTAGATACCCATTTGGAAATAGTCTATTTAGGCACACATTGCCCCTTCTTACCTTCACAAGAAAACAATCGATACAAAGATCTGAAAGATTTAGTTCTGTCGGAAAAGTACTGGAGCTGTCTGATGACATCCAAGGTATGGGGTATCCTTTCTCCCTTATTTTTTAGGCTCAGGAATGAAAAAATAGAAATAGATAGTTTGGCTTAAAGTAAACTTGGATGCCACTTTAGTAATAACAGACGGATTAATTCTCAAAGAAACACTAACCCTACGGGAAAAAAGATAGGGTTGACTCACCATAAGAGCTTGCAACTCAGATACCCTTCTTGCAGAGGTCAGAGCAATCAATAAAAAACATTTTCCATGTTAAGAACCTCAAGTCACCCAGGTTAGCTGGTTCAAATGGAGGAAGTGTTAGGTTCTGTAATACAAAATTAAGATCCCAGGGAGGGGGGCACCAGTTTTCTTGGAGGCATCTTATACAAAACCACTTTCAAGAACATATTGACATGAGACTGCATTGAAAGAGAAGGATCCATGGGCAGACATGTTGAAATGGACAATACATGAATCTTGATAGTGGATTAAAAAAGTCCACAGGATAGTGATTCGCACAAATATTGCAGAACTAGGGAACAACTAGTCCTGAATGGGTACTGATTATGTTGCTGTGACCAACTAAAAAAACCTTTGCCATTTGCTAATATATGATTTTCTAATAGCAGGCTTTCTCCCCTCCATTAGTACCTGCTGCACATCCTCAGTAAACAGATGCTTAAAAAGAATTAAGACCCTATCATCCAGGTGGTCAATTAAAGATGATTGATGTTGGGTTGCATCAACCACCCATGTTTTTGTGTGAGTAGATCCAGCCTGTGAGGAAGCTTGGGGTAATTGTCTCTGGCCATATCCAAAAAGAAGGGAGAACCACAGCTGCCTGGGCCAGAAGCGGGTCACTCCAATGATCTTGTGAGATTTCTTCTGAATCTTCAAAAGTACCCTGGATATTAGTGGAAAGGGTGGAAAAGCATGCAAGAACATTTCTGTCCAAGGAAAAGAAAAGGCATTAGCTTTCTATGCTTTCTTGCATGGAGTCCTGGAACAGAATCTTGCCAGTTGATTGCTAAGAGAGGAGAAAAAGAGGTCTATTCCAGGAACTCCCCACAGATGGATTAAATCCTGGAACCCCCCCCCCATCTACTTTACACTCATGAGGATCTGCCCTGGTCCTGCTCATCTGGTCTGCCAAACAGTTTTGCTCTTATGGAATGTAGAATGCCTGTACAGTGAGAATGTGCTGTGCAGCTATATCTCAAGCTAACACAGCTAGTCTGCAAAGGGGTTATGGCCAGGTTCCCCCTAGTGTGTTGATGTACCACATGACTGTGGTACTGTATGTAACCACTTGAAGAGGTCCTGGAAACCCAAAGATGGTTCCAGGAGTTCAGTGCCTTGATCAGGGCAAGCATTTCCTTGATATTATTGTGCTTACATCTGTCTTCGGGATCCCACACTCCCTGCATTTATATCCTTCCTGAAATTGCTCCCCAAGCAAAGTCCAAAGCGTCTGTAGTAACAGACTACTTTGGAGCAGGGATGGAGAAGGGGAGACCTGGATTTAAGGAAATTTCTTGCTGCACCAAAAATATTTCTCTTCTGACAAATCCCAGCACTGGGATTTGAAAAGATACATGGTGTTGATGCTGGGACCAAACAGATTTCAGATACCACTGTATCTTTCTCATGTGTAGTGTTGCCAGGGGAATCGTGAAAATCATAAATGTCATGAGACCCAAAATCCTGAGGTATTCCCCTTGTAGTGACCAAAGTTTGAGTGGAAAACCTAATAGGTCTACATAGGGATATATTTTTGTTCCTGTGGAAGAAAAGCTCTTTGAACTGAAGTGTCTAGCTGACATCTCAGGAACACAATCCTGTGTGAAGGAGTCAAGAATGACTTTTGAATGTTTTCTTGGAATCCCAGCTTGTATAAGAGATCTCTTACCCATGAGAAAGATTCCTGAAACTCTGAAAAAGCTCTGCAAAGATAAACACATCTAAATAAGGAAAAATGTGAATACCTTGTAGCCTTCAATGGGCTATAACTGAAGCCAGGCACATTCCGAACACTCTTGGTGCAGTGGATAGTCCAAAGGGTAAGGCACAGAACTGATAAAACCTTAAGAAACCTCTGAAGTCTGAATGAATAGGGATGTGATAATAAGCATCTTTTAAGTCTAGTGTTGCCAGGAAACTTTAAAGAGGAAGAGCAGGTAACAGGTCATGAAGTGACATCATTTTGAATTTGGGTATTATCACAAGTAGGTTTAGGAAAGAAAGATTCAGGACTGATCTCCAATCATTTTCTTTCTTTGGGACTAAGAATGCCCTTGAATAAAAAAAACCTCTCCTCCTGGGAAGCAGGAACTAGTTCCATCCCTCCTTGGGACAATATGTGGTGAAGAGGGTCTATGTCAGAACATCGAAATATTAAAACTTCGAATGTTCTGATATCGAACACTATTCAGCGAACGCTAGGAATAGCAAAGCTGCAGAACGCGGGGGAAAGAATTCAGTTGGCCGTTTCTGTAGCTTCGCTATTCTTAGCGCTGTGGTGGAAAGTTATGGGTTGGGTTCAGGTAAGTGTGCGATTGTTTGTATGTTAGGGTTGGGGCGGGTTAAGTGAGTTAGGGTGCAGGTTAGGCGTGTGGGAGATAGTGACAGACTTTAGGTTTAGGGGCGGTTTAAGTGAGTTAGGGTTTGGGCGCGGGTTAGGTGAGTGTGTGATAGTGACGGACCTAGGGTTTGGGTTAAGGTAAGTGGGTAGATAGTAGTGTATGTTTAGTGTGGTGTACCGTTAAATGTAGGAATTTAAGTGTATGTGTGTGGTTGCTGTGTTTTTGTTGTGTGTATGTGTTTCGGAGCAGCAAATTTTTTCCATGGAAAAAAATTCACTGTTCTGAATGTTCGTTATTTCCATGTTTAGATGTTTTGGGGCCGATGAAATAGCGTTCGCTATTTTCATCTTTCGATAACGTAATATAAAAGCGATGAAGAATCTGTGGAAACAAAAGGGTCTCATCAGAAGATGAGGAATGACCCCCTGGAAAAAAGGCCTTTCCTCCTACTGCCATCTGTAACTCTGATGAATGATTTCCAAAACCCACTTGTCTGAAACAATCTGTTGCCAAAGACAAACATGGAGATTCAGACTTTCTAGAAGAAAAATGGGCCAGGTTGGGAGGGAGTCACCAGGTCTCTTGAATAGTCATTCAGACTAGTTAGACTAGCTTTGGTTTGGTGAGGTTTGAGACTTTTTTTGGAATCTCTTTGCCATTTCTCTTGTTTATTTGTATTTTATTGAGACTGCTTATTCTGTTAAATCCTTTGAAAATTTTGGAAAAGGATGGCTGAAAAATCTTGGAGATTCCCTGGATCAGGTTGCCCCTTTCGTCACTTTTTGATAACTTTTGCAACAGAGGGGACAAACAATAAATCTCTATCCAAGTGAGAATTTAAAATTTCTTTTTTATCTGGGTTTTCAGAATGCAGCCATGAAAACCCCCTCAAAACAGTGGCAGTGGCCATAGCCCTGGAAGAAGTATCAACACAGCCACACACACACACACACACACACACACACACTGTAAACAGGAGTAGTGAACTAAGTTATTTAAAGCAGATTATTCCTATTTAAAGCAGATTCTTCCTCAAGAAGAAACTGCAGATAAAACATTCCTCATACTTTCACAACTTGTCAAAACAAACTTTAACATATGAGCCTGCAAATTAAAAATTCTGAAAATCAAAGTTGCAGAAGTATTCACTTTTTCTCATACCAATCAATAATTTTCCCATCCTTATCAGAAAGAGTAGGATTGGATTTAACTAAATGGTTAGCAGCAGTGGAATCAACTAAAGTTATAACTGTTGAGTCATGTTTGTGAAGAGTATGTCAAAATTTAAGACTGAGGAACTTTATACATCCTGTCTGCCTTTTTAGTGGTAGCTAGCTGACTATCAGGAAAATTGCAGGCAGTAACACACACATCATCTAAAGCAGACAGAAAAGAAGGAATGGGTTTAGGTTCAAGAAAATCCTTCTGTAGCATCTCATAGCAATTTCTGAGAGACTGAGAAACTCAGTGTTCTCCCATACTGGCACATTCTAGCAATAGTATCAGGGAAAGAGAAATCCCTGCAGGAAGATTCAGAAACTGAGCTCTGCTCAGAGTCTAAATCAGATATCTGAAGAAAAAATGATGTATCCTTCCCAGTATCTTCCTGTCCAGATTCAGAATCTTGAATCTTTCAGGAAAAAAGGAATCCCTTTCATCAGAAACTGCTTTACAAGAAGGATCAATAGCCTGAATTAAACCCTGAGACTAAACTACTCCTGCACAAAATTGAGGAAGTGTAGATACGTGCTTGGTTTTCTGTTTCTTTTTTACAGGAAAAAATGGGACCAACCATGTTACTAATGGCGGCGGCAGCAGCTTCCACAAGAATGGGCACAGCACTCTGACACAGCAGGAAAACCTTCCCTGTTTCCTCTCCTAGGACTGACAAGAGTGTCTCTCCCTTGCCCAGTGAGGTCCCTGCTAACCTCCAGTCTATAGTGGCTATGGCTGCTACACCAGAGGGATCTAGAGTAAAGGATGAGTGGTATGAGGTACTACAAATGACCACAACAGCCTCAACCATCTGTGTCTGAAGCCAGTTGCTAGCCTCCTGTGGTGGCAAAGGCTGCTTACTTATTTTTTTCTTTTTGTGTCTGGAAGACCAACCAACCACGGGACAGGTAGTCTTGTTTCATGGTCAAGCCAAAAATGGTGCCTTTTCCCCAGGTATGACAAGCAGCAATTGCCAATTAACACTACCAGTCCACAAAAGTCACTTTTTTGACAGAAAAACACAGTAAAATCCACTTTAAGACACGCATGCCAGCCATACCTCAAAACCTCTTAGAGCAAGAAATCTGGACAAAGTCATAAATAAAAGTGGAACAAAGGCCCAAAAAGTAGGGACAATTTTTAAGTATTGCTGTTACAAACTTAGAAAGTTGATAGAATAACCGGTTTTGCATTAGCATGAATTTTCAGAAGGGTATGAAGTCTGAAACTCAAATGTCTGTCATTATTTTCTAACTTCAATCTTTAATGATTTGCCATTAATTTGACAGAAAACCACAATTTTATGAAAAATGGACTAAACATATGATGCAAAAATACGGACATTCTGCAAAAATCTGTACAATTGAGAAGTATGATGCCATCCCTACAAAAGTAAAACAGTTCTCCACAGAAAAATTGTTTTCAATTACTTTTCACCACTTTTCAAATGACAGAATAAAATGAGTGCTCTGTTTAAATGTGTGTTGCAGTCTCAAGGCAGTCCGTTAAAGCAGAACAGTTCTAGATTTAAAATAAGTTTCCTAAAAAAGAAAGTAATAAAACATCAACAAAATTAAGAAATTGGAAGTTTTTCTCCCAAAGGGAACTTATCTACCAAGCAAAGGAAGAGCAAGCCAGCCATGTATCATAGGAAGCCTCTCTTCAGCAGCAGTAAAGCTCCAAAGGGCTATTTACCTAAACTTTCCTTTTATTCAATTCAGCTGAAGCTGCCTGCCAGTTTGAGCACATGGCAGGCACACAATCTTTGGAAACTGGCCAGCTGTTATATCCTTGGTAGGATATAACCCATATAGAAAAGGCTACTGAGGCAGTGATCAATATGTTGAAAAATTAGTACTTGTCTCATAATGTTCAGGTCTGCTGAAAACTAAATAATTTTCTTGACACTGTGCAGGCTCTGAACTACCCTGGGTGGCTGCTTAAACTGTTAACATTACTTCCTCCTCTCTAATATACTACATTTCTTTTTTAATGCTTATTTTGTAATCCCCACGCAGCATGGTCAGTAAGAGGGCAATCTAGTTCATTAATGTCTCTGCTTCCTATAACAGATAGCATCCACATTTTATTTATTTATTTTATTTTTACTTCAAGTCAGCTTCCAACACTCAAAAATTGTTTCTGCATTCAAAAACAAAATGAAAAAAAAAACAGTTCTTCATTTTAAGATCTCTACATGTGATCTTTTTTAAACATCTTTATTGAATTATCACTTATGACATAGGCAATCGCACATTTATATAAATAAAAACAAACCATACTGACATTTACTTGCAGACATCATACATCACATATAATCTTCTACACAGTCACTGTCAATTGAACATTACATACATACATATATACATACATACAAATATTTCAAGCATGGGCATTAATGCCCTTCTAGCTTGCCAATATATCAGAACACTTGTACCATACTGACATTTAGTTGCAGACATCATACATCACATATAATCTTCTACACAGTCATTGTCAAGTGAACATTACAGACATACAAATATTTCAAGCATGGGCATTAATGCCCTTCTAGCTTGCCAATATATCAGAACACTTGTTCCCATAATAAGTGTCCAGGCAGTTTTTAAAAATATCTAAACTACTATTTGCTTTAATGTAATTTGGTAGTCTGTTCCATGCATCAGCTACTCTGTCAGAGAACCAACTAGTGCACTTCTCATTCCTAGAGACTCTTCTGCATTGGTTGTCTGATGATTCTCTAGTACTTTTTGATAACCCCAAACATTCCCAGAGGAAATGGTCTCTACATGCCCTATAGACCTGAATAAGCTCTCCTCTTAGATATCTGTAGGAAACACTGTACAAGTTTAGATATTTTAGTCTTTCACAATAACTTGAATTTTCATATCTATGGATGCCCTTAGTATATGTCCAGTTTACACATGCTTGTTTTCTTATGGGGTTTCCATATTGTTATTTCATACTCAAGTTTGGGTCTAATTTAACTAACAACAACTTCATATTTTTTCATTTCCTAGACCTTATAAATCTTTTTACAGAACCTATAGTTCTATAACTATCATTAAGCAATTGGTTGATATGATTAGAAAAACTCATAGCTGGATCTACCCATATACTCGGGTCCTTAAATGAGTCTACAGTTTTAATCACTGTGTGCTGTATTAAATATTTACCTTTCAATTTATGTCTCCCAAATCCCATATGCTTAGTTTTTTTTCTCAATTTTTTTTTATTTTTCAAATACATTTGAATGAATTCCATAGTATTTATACATAATATCTTAAATAACTATGTACACTATTTACATCAGCCTGACACTATAACAGACCTTAATGTATACAGTTACTTTATAAGTATGTCCCATCCATTATCAGAGTGTCTGACCAATTACTTTATAGTGTCAATCAACAATAAGACTTTTCCCCAAGGGTTGTTGATAAATGGCTTTGGATAAATTCTTAGTTCTTTAATTTTATTTTCCAATAATGCTGTGGTCTTCAGTAGGCTGTAGAAGTTTTCCAATGTTGGTATTGTGTTTGTATTCCATCTTCTTGTTATACACTTCCTTGAAATTGCAAGTATAGTCCATACTAGATACATGTTTGACCTATTCAAATGAGGACCTTTGTTCACATGTAATAATACAAGAGCTTAAATAAAATGATTCATTAAATAAAGCTTGTAGAAAGTTATTAATACCATTCCAAAATGACTTAATTTTAACACAATCAAAGAAAATGTGGTTACAATTTGCAGTGTGTACATCTCCAACATATTCCTTTTATGGAAGAACTAATTTTACTGATTCTTTCTGGGGTTAAGAATGCTCTGTGCAAGCATCTCCAATTAAAAACTTTCCAGTATTGTATAAAGGATGCAAATTTTATCGATAAGATATTTGTTTTAATATCTTCAGTTAACTGTATTAAGTGTTCTTTTGTTACACGTTTCCAATGTGAGGTTTTAGGTGCTATGTTTTATAGTTTATCGATATTTTGTAAAATTTTGAAATACTGTTTCCCATGTCAAAGTCATTATATATGATTTCATATATGTATTTCGTAAATTTAGGTATTTCTTTAAATGAAGAATTGTTAATTATTCTACTTAAATCTTGAAAATATGACAGAATACTCTGTAAAGTTAGCCAGTCCTATTGTGGAATTTTGTATGTTGTTTTTATTACTTGCATATCTAAAACTTTTGGTTCTTTGTACATTGGAGACAACAAACAAATCGTTTCTGTTCCCAAGAATTAATAATTTCTCTATATTTTATGTGGAAAGTTCTTTGTGACTATAAATGGTGTTAAAAGATCAAACAAGATTTTTAAATCTATATTTGCATTAATCATTTTCCTAAATGAGTCAATATAATAATTAATCATACGAGTTTTAGTGGATTTAGTTATGTTACATTGCATACTAATACATATATGTGCCATGGCAAATTCTTTTTATGTATTATTTGAAATTTTTTTGCAAATCAAATTAATTTATTGATATTACAGTTAGTAATTCTTTCCAACTTGCACAGTAATTTGGACTTCCCCAATCTGAGATTGTTTTAGATTTTGATGCTTTTATATATGTTTCTGTATCAGGAAAGTTTAATCCTCCCTGTTTCCATGGCCTGATATGATGTATTAAAGCTATTCTGTTTCTTTTGGGAAACCATAAAGATTTTATTAAGCATGAATTTACTTCTTTAAGTATATTCCTTTCTGGTAACATGCTTTTATATATGTTTCTGTATCAGGAAAGTTTAATCCTCCCTGTTTCCATGGCCTGATATGATGTATTAAAACTATTCTGTTTCTTTTGGGAAACCATAAAGATTTTATTAAGCATGAATTTACTTCTTTAAGTATATTCCTTTCTGGTAACAGTTGTATTCCCAAGGTTATATATATATAAGATCCTGGGCAGTAAAACCATTTTTATTAACTGCAGTCTATCTTCAAATGTTACTATTATTTTGTTCCATTTTTCCACAGAGATTTTAATTGCACTGATGACATTATTGTAACTTTTTTTAGACTAATTCATTATTATCCTTGCATAACTCAATTCCTAGATATTTTAAAGCAGATTCTTGTTTCCCAATGATGTGATCCCCCTTAGTCTGAAGTTCTTTTTTTTTATTTAAAAATAAAAAAAAATATTTTGATTTATTGAAATGGAGTCCTGAAGTCATGTGAAATTTGTCAATTAATATATCTAATTCTGCTAATGTCTCTTTTGTATTAGATAAGGTTAGTAATATGTCATCAGCAAATAGCATTACTTTAGAATTGTATTGTTCATAAACATCTATTCCTTTGATTTTTATATTGTTACGAACTGAATCTGCCAATATTTCAAAAACCAGAGTAAATAGAATCGGTGACATGGGACATCCTTGTTTAATGCCTTTTGTTATATGTATAGATTCAGAGGTAAAAGGACCTAACTTGACATACGCTAAATTATTTGTATATATATTCTTTAGGAGATGAACAAAGGATGCAGGAAATTCAATCAGCATTAAGATTTTGAATAAATAGTCACAATTTAGGGAGTAAAAGGCTTTCTCTACATCTAAGCCAATTATAAGTGTTTCTTTTCTTTATCAACATAATCTATAAGACAAATTATCCTTTTAATATTGTCATGTGTGTGTCTATGATATATAAATCCAGTTTGATCATTATTTATTGTTTTGGATAGTGATATTTTCATTCTGTTAGTTAATATTTTCATGAATATCTTATAGTCATTATTTAATAATGATATAGGTCTATATGAGGTACAGAGGTTTGGGGATTTGTTTTCCTTTAGGATTGGTGTGATTAAGGAATATCTCCAAGAGGGTGGTATTAAAGCTGTGACTGAATTTCTAATAGAATTTTATGGAAGAGGGATAGTATCTTTGAATGAAAAAGTTTATATATTTCCATAATTATGCCATCTATACCTGGAGCTTTATTATTTTTACCCTCTTTTATTGTATCTGTAATTTCTTTGTAGGATATGGGTGCTTGTAGATCTAGTTTTAATTTTTCTGGTATTTTTTTATATTAGAATATTTTTCATCTAGATTTAATTGATTGATACGTATATTTTCTTTTTGGAAATGTTCCATATAGGGATTTCTATAGGCATCAAGAATGTTACCTATATCTGAGACATTTTTCCCTTTCTTTTCATGGAAGATACTTTTAATGTTATTAGCGTTTTATTGTATTTTGATTCTTCTGGAGAAATTATGTAGATATTTCGGAGAAGTGGCCAATGTATTAATTTTTAGTTTTTCTAAAGCTAAACTAGTTTTATGTGTTAGAATTTCATTGTATTTATTGTTTAATACTTCTTTCTTTTTCATCTCCAAATGATTTTGATTTTTTTCAGCTTTTACTGACAAAAGTTTGGACTGTAGATCTAATAATTCAGAATCCCATTCTCTGATTTTTTTTATATCAAGTTAGGGTTTTACAATATATGTAAGCTTTTAATGAGTCCCATATCATTATTTGACTTATCACTGTGGTGTAATTAATATCTAAGAAGACCTGTAATTCAGATAACAACCAGGGTTTGAACTCTTTAATTTTAGTTATATATTCTAGAATTCTGGAGTTAAAGATTAATGGTTTGTACCCATTGTAAAGTTTTGGTATAAATGAATTGTGGTCTGAAAAGGGGCAGGGAGTGATTGAGAAATTAATGATTTTAGAATCTAAGTCATTGGCAGTAAATATTTTATCTATTCTAGTTTGTGTACCAAATCTGTTATCTTGATGGGAAAACAAAGATTTATCTTCTTTAAATTTGAAAGTATCTACAAGATGAAATTATTCTACCCACTTGTTTAAAAGCTTTTGATACAGATTATTTTTAGTTTCAGAAATATCAAAATATACAGTTAAAATCTCCTCCTAATATTAAGTTGCCTTTACAATTACTGGAAATGAAATCCAAGTGTTTTTTAACAGTTCCTGTTCCAATGCCTGGGAACCTGTATAGATTGGCTAGGGTCCATATTCTGTTATTATATTTAACTATTACTAATGCCATAAGGCCTTCTTTATCTTCATACTTATAAATGATATCTGTGTTAATCACATTTGTTTTCCATAAAATTATTACCCATTTTGTCTTTGTCTTACAAGTGGATTGCGCCAATATCATATATTTCTAAGGATCCCATTTGTAATTGTCATTTGTTTTGAAATGAGTTTCTTGAAGGAAAACAATTTGTGCTTTCTTCAGTTTTAAATATTTCAGTAGATTTGATCTCTTGCTAGGATTAAGCAACTGGTATTTAAAGATAATAAAGTTAAATTAATCTTACGTTATTTAGACTATGTATTTTTTGTTTTATTGTGACTATTAAACATTTTCCTCGGATAACTATAAAGCATAAGTTTGAGCTTTTAAAGGAAATTATCAGTTTTATACTTTGAGTGTTTACCAATAAAGTAATGTTTTTGTCAGGCATACTAAAAATGTTTTTGTGAAATAAATTTAAATTAATAAATGTTAACAAAACTAAGATCAGCACTAGCCGTGCAATGAAAATCATTCCTAACATGATGGATAAACCTAAGTCCATCAGAGTATTACTCATACCTTAACAATCCAGAACATCTGAGCTCCATAAATTGAATTATCATATGGAGAATATCTGTAATAGGAATAAGCAATATTTAAGTTATTTTGAACAGATATAGTACTATTGTAGATTAAACAGAATTCTAATACAATATAAATGTCTACTTATTGTATAAGCAATTAATATTTACATGAAAGATAGATGACAAGCAATTCAATCATAGTAAAGTAGGATGTATCATATATAAAACCTCAGTAAAAGATTATAGCACACAGTTATTTAACATATTCACCCTTATTTATGAAGTCTTTCAAAATGTATTACTTAATATAAGTAGATGGTAATAATATTTATACCTAATGTTTATAATACAATGTATTTTACTGGATATATCAGGCATTATATTTCATTGTTTGTCAGCATTTAAGTAAGTAATCACTTTGTTTGTTGCTAATGTACATAAAGCATCAAGCTTGTTTTATGTGAACATTGATGAAAGTTAGTGCATTTTAATTATCAGTGCATCCCTCTTCCCCCATTCCTACACACAAGGATTTTCATATCTGTCATTTCTTATTATAAAATGAGTGAAATTATAAGTTAAAAAAAACAAATTCACTTATTGTGATTAATGATTACAGGTTCCCTTTCCATATTCATAAATTGTCATTTTATAGCATATACTGAAAGTTTTTAGATTTAAATGGCAACATTCTATTTTGTATAATCAGCAATGGTTAAACTGAGTGATTATTGTCAATTTAATACTATTTGTTCAAAATGTGATTGTTACATACTGTGACATTCCTAGTTCAGGCTTTTATTGTTTCCCTTAAACAACGTTGTCAGTTTGATGTCATATATAAAACATTAGTTACCCTGGTAACAGCTTAAGTATTATGTATGGTCAAGATGGGTTACAAAACCAAAATTCAAGTTAAAGCAATTATATGACTTGTTATGCACATTTACTTACATGAGAAAATCATCATGCTTCCCCCTGATGTTCAATATAGTGTATGTCATTTATGACAAGTTAAAACACTAATGTTATTATACACAAGCCCATGTTATTAAACTGAGAGTCTATTGTCAATTTAATACTATTTGTTCAGAATTTGATTGTTACATTCTATGATATTTCAAGTTCAGGCTTCTATTGTTTTTCTTGAATAACTGTCAGTTTGATGTCATGTATAAAACATTAGTTACCTTGGTAACTGCTTAAGTATTATCTATGGTCAAGATGGGTTACAAGTTTAAGTTAAAGCAATTAAATGACTTGTTATGCATATTTACTTATATAAGAAAATCATCATGCTTCTACCCTTGATGTTCAATGTAGTGTATGTCATTTATGACAAGTTAAGGCAGTAGTGTCATACACAAGCCCATGTTATTAAATCCAGTCTTTAATATCTAAATTCAGCAGACTGCTTCATCTTATATGACGATTATACATTTTATGTCTAGATTTACTAAAATAATACATTACATAACTATTGTGTTTTTTTTGTTTGTTTTTTTGGCTATTGTTTAGTTATTTGAGCGACCACAAGCTGTAATGCTTATTCTTATTTTTAGCTCCTTCCAAGCATGTTTATACAGTCCATAGACTTTAAATTATGAGATCCTTCTAGTTTTTGTTATATTTCCATCCTTACATACACACATATCAGTACTTCAAGCATGGGCAACAATGCCCATCCAGTTTTGCCAGAATACCATTCACTAGTTTATGTGGTGTGTTTCCAGGCTGTTCTTAAAATATCCAAACCAATATTTGTCCTGTTCCATTCTACCAGCCTGTTCCATAAAGTGGCCACTCTGCTAATGAACCACTCAACACACCTTCCATTCCCACAGATATTTCCATGAAGGAAGTCTGATGACTTTCTAGCAATTCCCGGCAACCCCAAACATCCCTAGAATCAGCTATCCCCATATGCCCAACACGTCCGAGCAAGCTCACCTCCCAGACCACTGCAAAGGATTCTGCACAAGACCAAGTGCTCTTAGTCTTTCACAATAACTCAGACTTCCACTCTTATGTAAGTTCTTAATGTGTTTGGACCAAAATACTTTTTAAATATAAAATTGAGCTTATTTATTTATTTATTTTAATCAAGAATCAACTTGAGCTAAACGAAGTGTTGGGAGACCATCAATATGTGTACATGTGGTTTAAAACAGCCCTTTTATTATTATTTTTAAAACAAAAACTTCATTGCTGAGAATCATCTCGGAGGATCCTCAGAGCCATTAACATTATCGCCATTCTGTCTGCATACCAGAGGCTCGTGATGCACCTGAAGCAAAGCTACACTTCACTGCAACTTCAAGCCTAAATTTCCTTCTTTTCAGCGAGGCAGCAGCCAGGAAAAGAACAGAGGGCAAACAGGTAAAAAAAAAAAAAAACCTCCCAACAAGCCACTACAACAAGAGAACACATTCTTCCAGCCTTCCCACCTCTCACTCAGCAGATGTATAAACGAACCATTCTCTGCTAAAATATCCCAAATCACAGTTTTATCCACCCCCCCCCCCTGGATCCAGGCTAAAACACCAAATGTCTCTTCCTAATACACAAGCATCAGTAAAATTCGATCACAAGCTGCAACCCACAGCTTCCCGGAGACAAAAACAGCAACATACAACAGATGCCAGACACAGCTGCATCCACACACACCATATCGGGACTGATCAAACAGCACTTGTAGCTGTGATACCTGCCATAATTGATATTAACTATATTTAGACAGAATAATAATGACATTTGTACTAAGAGCTTGCTTCTATTATTTAACCAGGATATACATGACATTTCTAAATTATACTTTAACTGAAGAAGGCATTAGTTTCCATGACAGCATTTTTTTTTTCAAAACACTCTACTGTTACTGCTATTATATATGATGTTAATTTGTTACATTTGAGTCTGAACTCTGATGAATGGTACCTTATTGAATTAGTTAATTAATTACTTAAATTATTATAAGTAAAATCAATGAAAAATGAACAAGATAAGTATTCACTGAATTCAAGTAGGGGAATAGAAACTTCTATGTTTGTATTATATGTTGCTTTATTTGCCTTATATATAATGTAAATAAACTAATGAAAGCAACAAAAACAAAATCATACCTCTAACCAGAAACCAGTTCCCTGTTTCACCAAGTTTTCTCCTCACAAAGGAGCCACCAAATTTAATAGACTTGGAAAATGTATATCTTCACTCAGTTCAATTATTTCACAGATTGAAACATAAACAAAACAGATACAATTTCCAACCCAACACCCAGGCAACAAATTCAATTCATTGGTTAATAAAAGCCATTCCAGAAATGCCTGTTCTCATTAAGAATAAACCCCGTTTTGAAATCCAACAATCACATGCTCATTAACACAGGTCTATTGGCACCCCAATATGATTCTCCACACCTCAACACCTGTGTTTTCTCATTCTCATTGATTTTTTTACATGTATTCAATCTTGAAGACATTGTAAATCAATGACCAGACTTGAGAAAGACTAACTGCAGCTGTGAATCACTAAAATTACTGCATCAAATGTCGAACTAGTATCAACAATATTCGTGCCGGCTTTGACATACTAGTGATCGTCACTTCAACACAAAACTAAGAGGGCTTCTTTTTCCTTTTCCCTGATCAGTTACCTGTGTAGGGGGGAGCCAGCAAGATAATGTCCCAAAGAGGTGTTACTCACAATGTTTCGTATACCCTTTTCTGAGTTTAGAACCCAGTAGTCTCAGCTATCCCGGTACAGAAGTCAAGAGCATAAACCAGACCTGAACAAGAAATCGCGGAAGTCTGGTTCGAATCGAACACATCATCAATAACAGTTTGTAAACACTGTAGAATTTCTGCAGATTTCCAAACAAAGCGCGAACCTCGTTTGTGGCGAATCAAAGAAAGCGTTTTAACGATTTCACTTTATCCAGCCCGCGGACCCGTGAAAAAACGCCAAGTTTATCACAAAATCGAACCTGATTGCAAAAAAGAGAAAGTAAATCTGATCCTTTCTTCTGAGTGCTTCCCCATAAGAACCACTCTCATTCCTGGTTGAAAGATTGTGGCATGGACAATACCACACTGTTTGAAAATAATCAATAACAGTAATCAATAGAAAACAACGAGCAAATACAATGGAGTGCAGAGATTTCAAAAGGCTCTCAAAAGCCTTCCAGTTGTACCTAGGGAGTGTGGCTCACCTTAGTTGCCTGAAATAGTGACAATCACATTGTCTTCCGTGCGTAACCCAACGCCCTGTCACGGGTCACAAGGCACCTCTCTGCTCCTGGAGGTCTTTTGACCCAGCTCGATAAGTTGGACTTCAGGGTATTGCGAGATTTCAAATCAGAAAAACTGTCAAGAGTTTTGGTTTTCAATAGTTCCCAAATTAAGGTAACAATCATTTTGTCTAATCTACACAGATGCTTCATCCCTGAGCCATGATGTTGAGGTCGATAACCCCCATGGCAAATGGGCCTATCTCAAATTCTGGAATCCTTCAAGAAGTAAGAATACCACATTTCTAATTCAAAAAATAACTGTGTAACTGATATCTGTGTTGGGGAGCGATTCGGCTTCATACGGCTCTCTTTGTGATGCCAGTCCACTAGACCTGTAACAGACAAAACTCAAAGGCTCTTACACATTGATCACAGTTAGATAGCATCAGGGGTGTTGATTACATATTCTCAATACATAAACAGATTGAGGACCCAAAACCCCGCAAATCAAAACATTTAAGGTCTAAGGGCTAACTTTTGTCCCTGACCAGAAAATTAGTCTACCTAAACTACTCATGGACCTTAAATGTTTCGTACGGGGTTTGAACCTCAAAGTATTGTTTAATGGTGAAATATGTAATCAAAAACCCCCCTTCAAGCTGTTAAGTGTCTTCAACCCCCCTCTCCACCCTACTTTGCAAACATTTGAGTATGCTTGTGAATTGGACTTTAGACATCTGTTTAAGAATATTGGATGGTTTGACTCTAACAGTAATATCACACTTGAACAGAGAACCTGTTTGAAAAATCTGTGTAATTTACCTATTAGAGTTATCAAGCCAGATAAGGGTGGGGGCTTGGTCATCTTGGACAAGGATGATTACATTTTAAAAATGCTTAAAATCCTCGACTCTCCAGCTTATGAAAGTTCTTCTGTGAACGAGACTACATGTCAGTACAATAGAATTAAAGGTTACCTTAGAGACCTCTTCATTGAAGGGAAAATTGACATTGATACATTCGATTTTATCAACATACCCTTCCCTAGAGTTCCAACTATGTTTGGGATCCCTAAGATTCATAAAAACTTAGAGGATCCCCCCATGCGGGCTCTAGTGGACGGGAGATGTTGTATCACTCACCCAAGTGCCAAGGTGGTTGACCACATTTTAAGTAAATACCTTAAGACACTCCCTCAGATTTGTAAAGACTCGTGGTCCTTCTTAAAATCTATCAATAACATCCCGTTCAGCCCTTCCTACAGCTTCTTAACCATTGATGTGGTGGATTTATATACCTCCATACCACATCTTGAAGCTGTGGAATGGGTGGAACTTATGCTGATAGATATGAAGGCACCAAAGGATGAGATTTATGTGGTCACCACCCTTCTTGACATTATTTTGTCATCCAATTTTTTCATTTTTAATAATGAGCATTACCTACAGAAAAGGGGTATAGCTATGGGTTTGCCATGTGGAGGTAGTGTGGCGAACCTTGTGGTGGCCTATTGGGAAAAGACCTTTTTGTTTGAATATCCACTTTTTAAAGAGGCCTCAAAATTTTACACTCGGTTTTTAGATGATGTATTTGTCCTCCTCGAGGGGAACTCTGACACGGCTACCAACTTAGTGAAGTACATGAATGAAACATGCTCTTTTTTAACATTTACCCACCACTTTTCAACGAGTGAAACTGAGTACCTAGATGTCAAACTTGTTAAAGATATTCAAAACAATTGTTTTTGTTCTAAGATCTTTAGGAAGAACACTTATTGCAATGCCTTCCTCCATTTTTCCAGCAACCATCCTTGGAATCAAAAGAAGTCCATCTTCAAAGGTCAACTAGTGAGAGCAACACGTATGTGTAGCACCCTTGTTGACTTTGAAGAGGAGTGTGGTACTCTTAAAAACATGTTTCAAAACAGAGGTTACCCCACGGAATTCTTGGACAACCTTATAGATGAGGTCTCTTTCAAAAGAAATTCAGGGTTTTATCAACCACTTTTACAGGGCTCCCTTCAGCAAAACCCCCAAACTTCCATAGAATTGGTGATAGACTTGGGTAGGAATGTTGCCAATCACCCTTTGATTGAACACACTATCACAGACCAGGGCTCAAGCCCTTTGGTTGCTGATTTCAAGAGTAGGTTTATTCTTACATATAACAAACACATTTCTAGTATGTGTTGTATTGTTAAGAAAAATTGGGAGTTTATTACCAATAACGCCCACCTACTCGAAATCTTGGGTGTTTCCCCTGGTTTTGTATTTAAGAGAGGTAAGAATTTGAAAGAACTTTTACAAAATGAGGACCCACACTCTGGGGTGTCCAGACAGACTGGTACTTTTTTGTGTGGGTTCTGTAACTGGTGTAGACTATTAAAAACAGGGAACTCGCGCTCACGATTAGAGGTGAAAAATATTACATCAGACAGAGGTTCTTTGTGACTCTAAATCAATCATTTATATTGCACTCTGTAATGTTGTCGCATTTTATGTTGGTAAAACGGACAGACCGTGTTTACCAACATAATTATGCCATAAAATAAAAACGGACAACGCCTTTCTAAACATGTGTTGATAATATAGGGCACAGCTTTTCCTTTATGGGAATTGATGCAGTGAGGGTTGGGGTTAGGGGGGGGTCCTACTTGAACTAAAGGAACTGGAATGGCAGTTACTATTAAATGCTTTCTCCACCTGGCCTAAATGAACTGTGTAACATTTCTATTATTTTAAAATATAAAAGTTATCTCAGAAATTGACACTAAGTTCTAGGTCTAATGAAACATTAATACTTCTAGGAAACTGTATGCATATAAAAAGCCCCTCTGGGAACTTTTTGGGTAAAGGGTTGTTTAGGACCTTTAACATCTTAGGTTTCCATAGTTCACTTATCCTGTTTGGGCATATGTTTTTTATACAAAGACACTGTCTAAATTATGTATTAAGAAAATACCCTGCTTTAAACACTTTATGCATTTGAAGTATCTGAAAGTACAAATGTATGTCCTTTCATGGTGTGTATTATGTGTGGTTAATTTTAAATGTATGCTTTTGATTGAAGTTTAGGTTTTATTAGGTACTTTTTCAGGGGAAATGTCCCTTGTTTAAGAGAGACTAATGACATTTTCTCTTGTTTTCTTTTAAAAATTCATTTTTTAAAAATGTACAATTATTGTTTAATTTGTTAATTGTGAAGGATATGACATCATGAATGGGTCTGTATAAAAGTGATTTGGCGCTCTTTTATTATTGTCTGAAGAAGCTCTTGGTTTTGGTCAGGAGCGAAAACGTTTTTATTAAAATACGTTAACGATTTCCTGCTTTGTTTTGGAGTACCTGGACTTGCCTGCTTTGCTCGTTTTTTTATATATAATGTAAATAGTAACCCATCTTGACCTACCTTAGTTTGTGAAGAATTACTGGACTGAACATTCTGAATAAATAATTACTGTTTCTCAGTTGTTTAAGAAACCCTCCTTTTTTTAAATAAAAACAGATGACAAGTGATGTACCACATCAGTTGATACTTTGAAAGATGCAGTTGTAAGAGTTATTTTTTGTGACAGATATCCTGGGATCAGTTTTTTGTTTCTTCTTTCTAGCATCAGTCCAAGGATTTGTTTCTTTTATTCTGTTAAGAGTGGAGGTCATCCATTCCATTTCTTCTGGGATAATCACTATTGTTGTTTTTGATGATTATAGTAGCTTCTTCTAAGTCATTAAAGGTACTCATCTCATTGGCAAAAAGTATTTTTATCTTGGCTGGAAAGGCCATCTGTGCTTTAATGTTGTTTTGTTTCAATAGTTTTATTATTGGCCAGACTTTTTCCTTTGTTCTAGTATTCTGGAAGAATAATCATTGTCAAACCTTATCAGGCTTTGATTGTCTTTTAAGGGTGATTTTCTCCAAGCAGATTTTAATATTAGTTCCTTGTCCAGAAATGAAAGAAATTTTATAACTATGGATCTAGGTGGAGTATTTGTTGAGTTAGAAGCAGGTTTCCTCAGTGCTCTATGCACCCCTTCAATTCCAAATGAAAGTCTCTCTTGCAAGTCTAAAAATTCAGGAAATCCAGGTTAAGAATGAAATAATGTCTTCTCCTTCAGTGTTTTCAGGCAGATCAAAGATCCTTATGTTGTTTCTCCTTTCCTTGTTTTCCAAGTCATCTATTTTGTTAAGCAGCCATGTATTCTGTTTAAGCAGAAATTCTTTTTGGAATTCCTCCTCTGAGTCTCCCTTCAATGTCATTTAGAGAAGTCTCTATATTTGTATTTTGTATGGTGTTGCTGTAATAGTTCCTTAAGAGTATCAGTTTGTTTTTAAGAATTTAATTTGAGGTTTTCCAAGTTATTTTTAAAGCCATCCATCTTCAAAGATAGTTCCTGTAAGGTAGATGTCATCAATTGCAGTTCTTTCTTCAAAGCAGCATCTGGATGAGAATTCCTTGAGCTGATCATATTCAGTGACTCAATATATCTCCAAGTTACTTGACAGGAAAATTTTTGTATATCTCCACCAAAATTGATATTTATGTAGTTTAGTAGTTTATCTATAGAATTCTGACATTTTTAAACTTGAAAATAATAAAATGTTCCTACATTATTATACTAGTTTATGGAGCTCTCAAGATTCACTGTTCTTAGTTGGCCGTCTAGGCTCCGCCTCCCCATATGCTTAGTTTTTGATGCATTTATCAGCATATTATTCTCCGGTGCCGAAATGGTCAATTTAGTCAAGTTCTTTTGCAGACATGCCTTATCTGTAACATGTAATCAGTTTATCCAATTTCAAGTTGTATGCATATAGACTATAGAAAACCTCAGATGAAAAGGTTAGGTCTGAAAGATGCAATCTAAACAAGTAAGGGCCAAGGACATTGACCTGTGGGGCACCCTGACTACAACCAAGGATTCCACCTGTCCAATTGTTGTACGATACCTGTCCTACCATGTCCTATTTGTAAGCCATGCAGCTATCCATCTTATCAAGAGTACAGGAATACCTAATTGTTCTAATTTATTAATCAGTGTTTTGTGTATAACCCTGTCAAATGCTGAAGTCAAATCTATATAAATTATATCACAGCACAATTTTCATTCATAGCTGTTATTATATTGTTATACAACATCATGTTACAGGTGGTAATAGATCTATTTTCAACATAAACATGCTGATATATGGTTTAGTCCCAACCTATCCAGTTCTGACAATAACATATCCAATATTACCTTCTTCATTATTTTTCCACAAAATGAAAGTAGACTTAAGAGTCTACATTACTCTAGGTTTGTCCTATTCCCCTTTCCCTTAAAGACAGGTTTAATAAGTGCATGTCTCCAGTCTTGAGAAATCTCTCCATATTTATATGACCTAGTGAATAACAGATATAATGGTACCGTAAGTTCTTGCTGAAGTGTTCTCAGGTAATTGTAACTAATTCTGTCCCTCCCTGTGCTTTGTTTGGATCCAGTTTGCACAGTTATTTTTCAATATAAGCTGATTCCAGTATCTGAGGTTACCTGGATGTCACTAGGACAACTTATCACTCCTTTTGTGGAGCCAAACTGTTTTGCATAAGATTTTGTAAATATATCTATAATCTGTTCCATCTCAGAATACATTTTAGAATCTGTACAGAGTTTATCAATTTATATGTCTTTACTCCACATCTTATGCATCTGTAAAACAATTTCCTATTACGCTCAATATCGTTATATAAATTTTCTTCAAATGTTTCTTTATCTTGTCTCACACTATGCTTAATCAGTTTGTCCATCTTGTTTATATCAGTTTTCAAAGTTGTAGTTCGATCTCTCTTCCATTTCTTATATTTTTGTCTCTCACCTTAATCAGATATCTTGTTCTTATAGAAATATATCCCCCTAAAGTTGGGTGTCTAGATCCTGATGTTAATTTTTTTTTTGTACTCAATTTCTCTTTCAAAATTTTCCACATTGCATCTGCAGTTTTTCCAATGAACACCTCACTCCAGTTAGTTTTACATAGTGACTGTTTTGCTTCCATACAACCTGTAATTAACCTTCCGGACATTGGTTTTGATTTCAGTTTTGCAGAATTATCTAGCAACAAATTAACCTTTATAACCCTATGATCACTGCACATCAACGGTGGTAAAACTTGACTAACAGTAATTTTTTTAGGAACACAAAATGTCTAGTATGTTCTGTCCCCTGGTAGTTTCTTTTACAATCTGAAGCAATTGTTGGTCCTGAAAATAAGCTGTGAATAATTTCCTTACTAATGTTGTTGAATCAATATTATTCCAGTCTGTTTCTGGTAAATTTAAGTCCCTAGCTAATGCAAGAAATGAATGAATCCCTCTAGGTCATCTGCACTAGACCTTGGTGGTCTATACATGCCAACAATTGTTATATATTCTAGGGTTGTCTTTATTGTCACAGTTACACAGTGGTATCATTGAACATGTTATAACCACAGGTCTCATAACTGTCTTTAATCCCTACCATAACACCTCCACCTGATTTTTTGTTAGAATGTCTGTTTCAGTAAAAAAACATTTATAGCCAGACAGAACTGGTTTCCAGTCATTGTTCTTTAACCATGTTTCACAAACAATAACAACATCCATCTTCTGGGAACGTAGCAAATTTTCCAATTAAAAAAAAAAACTATTAGTTATCTTCCTAGCATTAACAACTATCAGAGATGCATCAAATGCTATCTGTAAACTGTTAAAAATTTCGACCTGGCAAAAATCCTGCCTAGTGTTTTTCAAATATTCCAACATATCTGCTGCAAAAATTCTCTTCCCTGATCTTGGCAAACACACGCCATCCTGTCTGAACACATGTGCCTAAAACTAGGCTTGGATGCTCTAATCATTCCCATTTTTTAAAACAGGACATTTTTTCCACGTAGATATTTACCCAAAAAATCTTTCCATTCATGGTGTCCTAACTATCCTATCTATAGGTGATTTGTGAAAAATATGTCCTAACACCAGTACAAGCTACACTATCTAAGAGGGCTGTCAGTTCCCTACTAACAGTCAGAGAAACCTTGCAGATGAGATCATTTGTACCAAATGAATAAAAACAGATCCATACTTCCTTATATTAAGGAGTTCCAAGGCTTGTCTCACATCTTCTGTTTTTGCTCCTGGCAAACATAACTATTCGATGATCATTATCTTCTCTACAAACATAAGTATCAATTCCTCTAATAATTGAATCTCCAATTACAAGAATATCTTTGCTGACCAGCTTTGAAGAATCTTCAACTTCTAATACAGTAATATCTGCTCTATCAATTGTTACAAAGGATAGATAGTCATCAAAATTAGTTTTATTAATCTCACTGTTTTCATTGTATATTAAATTCTCATCCAGCTGGCATTGTAAATCCATAGCTTGAGCCATGTAATCATCTGTCTCTTCTTTTTCCTTACAGTAATGTTCTTCAATCCTTTCACATTCAGTTTTGATTTCTTCCTTTTCTCCTGCCCCTTGCCTCTTTTTTCTATCTTCAGTTTTGGAAAAATGATGCTTTTCTGTAGATTGAAGGTTTTCTGATAGAAAAATATTATCATTCCCTGTAATTTCTGTGCTACATAACAAGGCGGTGTCCTTTTAGTATGTATTCTCTTTACTTTACAATCAGTTTTGTTCTCTTCCTTATTTGTTGTGAACTTCTTTTCTTTCTTTTTTGTTTTCTTCTAAACAATCCATAGCCTCAGATTGCTGAATACTTGGATCCAGAATTCCAAAGTCGTCAGTGGCATTGTACTGTTTCATTGGGGTTGAATGATCTTTACAGACAACAGATGCATCATTTCCTAAATGTGTTCCATTTGTTCTATGCCTAGCATTACTTATCTCACAGTCCAGTCATTAACATATGAAACAACAGCTCTCCAAGCAGTACCAATTGTACAAGTGCAATCATCAAGTCTAGATTTACTTCTAATAATGGTAAGCAAATCATCCAGCTTTTGACACAAGGAACACAGATCACAAGTGTCATCAGCTGTTACCTTTAAATATGCATAGCATTTATTACACTGTACAAGAAATTTGTGCATTAGCAAACCATTAATTGCATACTCATTTAAGGAATCCATATTCAGCTTCAAATTAATAAAATATTGTAAAAGAAAAAGAATAATCAAAATCAGTAACCACAAAATTCAGAGAAAAATTAAATCAACTTCTGACAAAAAAGTCACACAAGCAATATACAACTAAATGCTAAAGTACAGTAAAGTTGTTCTGATCATGTAAGTTCCACAAGCCAGACAAAAACTGTAATTCCTTTACTTTGCACAGTAGCTTCTGCTCACTACCGCTCACAGTCGCACTTCTTTTTAACAGTAAAGATATCACAAACCAAGGAAGGTTTGATATAAATCAAAGTAAATACTGATAACAGCTATTCCTTCCTGCCTGCCTACTAACAGTGAAAAACAGTGATAACACAAATTATAAATTCAAATAAAACTTCTCTTACCAGTCAACTCCACAGTAAAACACAAACCAAGGTAGGATTGTTTAGATATGTATTACATAGCTCAATCAGTTCCTGCCTTCCCTTAAACCTCATTCCTCCTAATACACATTACTTTTAATGTATTGTTCCCACAGTTCCCGTTTGTTCTATGTAATTTTGCTCCTAATATTTTCTAAAGATCCCATTTCCAGTTCTTTTATTTCTGTTACTATATTCACTACTTCTGATACTATTGGTTTAGACTTAGATTTCTATTTTCTTGTAATTGCTTTTTGGCAGCCACCATAATTAGACTCAGCAAGGCCTTACAGTGTCTAGGCAATTGCGATTCTGTATCATAGCTCAAAAAATCATTTCCTTAGTTACACCAGTTTGCTCACCCAGTATTTCTGACACAGTAGTTTTCAGGGAATTTACACCCCTCATCAATAAAATATGTTCCCGACTACCTCTTTCTTCCCCATCACACCTCCAGCATTTGCAATCTACTTGAGAAAAAAATTCTTTGGAGTCTGCTTGGGGTATAAAATAACTATGCAAACACTTCAAAGCAAAATCTTAAATCTTCTAGACTTTGTTCCTTATTTTGGAGCCATACATATATCTTCCCATTGTTTCTTTGCGAATTGCTTATACAATCTCTCTTCCCAATTCTTTCTAACCTCTTCAGATAGATTCCTATAGTTATCATGCAATATTTTTATGCCCTACTAATTATCCCTTTTTAACAGCAGCTTTTGTTCTAGATTTTACTAAAAACACTGCCAGTGCTGGTCTTTCACTTAGGACCCCCTATTCCTGTCTCTTTACCTATTATCTGGTATCAGTCCTTGATAGGGAAGGCAATCTCTAGTCTGCAGTCCAAATATATTCTTGGCCTCTTCCCGTTCTATTACCCTTCCCTCTCTAATTATTTGCTCCCAATACCTTTGTTCCTTTTCCAGTTTTCTCTAGTAAATTCCAGCCCCATCTTGCCTATTCTCTGTACTCCTAATTGCAGTCAGGCCTATTGGCAGAATCTCCTTTCTCCATTCCCATGTTGGCTTAGTTCTTAGCAAACTTTCGCCAACTTTATGAATATAATACTCTGTATGGCTTTGTTATTCTCCTTATGGCTCTGCATCCAAAATACCAGTCTCTCCTTATTTATTGAGATTCTCCCATGTTTCATCATCATCCTTTTCCACTTTGAATTATAGCTTTCTGCTTGTGCTGTGTATAGGAGGCTTAACTGTGTAGCTCTGAAATACTCCTCCAAATCAGGTAATCCCAAACCACCTTGTTCTATTAGATGGAACAACATATTCCACTTGACTTTTGCCCTCTTTCTCTCCCTGATAAAATCCTTCAACTCTTTGTAAATCACTATCCACAACTTCTCCTCTGGTGGATAAAAATATGCCTGATGTGTATCAAACTAAATATGCCTAACCTGTGTTATCAAACTAAAGTGACTAAAACATTTTCACTTATTGCATCTTGCTATCCATATACATAAAACACAGCTTCTAGTTTCTCAGTTTTTGTATTGTCTTTTGTTTAGTCTCTTCCCACATTGCCATAACTGAATCTTTTTTAACTTGTACTCCTAAGTACTTCATTTTATTACATCCTCATAAACATGAGTATTGCTGAACTAATCTGTATGTGGGTAGTTTACAACTATTGCCTTTATTTTATCTTCATTAATTTTGTATCCTGAAAAGACTTTAAACTGTCTCACAATGTTCCAACAACACTGAAATGTCATTTTTTGGTTTTATCAGGTACAAATTAATATCTGCAAACAAAGCCAACTTTTCTTGATTATCATAGCAATTATACAATTGATTTTCTGTGTCCATTATTTTCTCTGCCAATCATTTTAAATATAATGCAAATTATAAATGGGAAAGAGGACAGGACACACCTGCCTGGTTCCTCTATTCAAACTTTATGCAGATTTTCATAACAGTTCTGAAATATTTCAAAGATCTCTACAGGAATTCTGGTTATTTTCCTTGTTATAGGCTCCATAAGTTTGGCAACAACCCTTTCTACTTTCTGTTGCCTAAGTTGTGCTAAAAGCTTTTTTGCTCTGGAGTTATTATCGCAAAACAGTTGCTAAACAGCAATATTTCTAAACACATGCATATTATCCAGATAGTCCCTTATTTTCTCTTTAGCACTCTGCAGTTTCACCTTGTCTTGTTCTGTGAAATTCCCCCTATTCTGCAATACTTTAACCCTTTGTCAGTCCCTCAAAATAATTCTGGTTACTTCTTAATCATACTCTTTTTCTGTTATTTCTAACCTATTTTAAAACTCCACTTTTATTTTATCCCACTTCCTATCTATATTTTCTGAAGAAATGTCTATCTTCCATAATAATTCCAGAATAATCTCCACTACCCATTCCTCAAATGCCTCTCTGTTTAACAAATAGATGGTTAGTGGCAGTCTCTCATTTTTATTTCATTACCCTGCATTTTTATTTAGTTGTTATTGGCATGTGATCTGAAATAGTTATCGGATATGTATCAAAACTTTCAATTAAATACACGTTCCTGTGAAATATAATTTCTGTCCAGCCTAGCCCAGATTTTGTATCTTGGGGAATAATATGTAAACTCTCTCCAAGCTCATACTACTGAATTTGCATCTTTCGCACCAAATATTTTCATAAATTTCTTCAAAAAATCTACCCTCTTTCGTTATATTTTCCCTACTACAATCGATCATTATCTTTTTTCCCTCTTCTATCATTATTGGAGCTCTTCTAGCAAATATAAGTAATTCCCTTTTGCTTTGTCCCAGACATTCCGATTAATAACCACCCTGAAATCTTTTCTTTATCAAATTCACATGCTCACTTCTTCCCAAATATGCCTCCTATAGCATAGCTGTTTGCCCTCAGCATTTCTTAATATAGTTCTCTACTCTTTTTTGTATTTTTCTTGTGAGACCTTTCATATTCAAAGATAATATGGAAAGTGTTGCTAATATAAGTTATTATTCCCACCTGTTATGTACAACAGCTTTTTTAAAATGTCTAGTTTCAGCTTTTATGTTACATGCATACACTAATGTCTGGCAAGTTGATCTTTTATACAGAAGTGTCTTGTCATATGCATTTGAACCTATGTCGCATCTTACAAGACTTTTTGTTTTAATGAAAACCCTTGAACAAAAAAAAAACCCTCAGAACACCCCAGAACCTATTAACTTAATAGAAACACACAAAACTATGTACATCTTCAAATAATGAAGTTTAACTCTCCTAAAAGAAGCAACTGTCCCAGACTGACTACACTCACAGGCTGTAACTGACCTATAATTAAGGTTATCCATGCCAAGATGCATGGTGCAGTCTGTGCTTCTACTTACACTAAGTGCTACCTGGTTTTCTCTTATCTTTTTTCCTCTCACGGATGAAAAAAAAACAACTTGAATTCTTCCAAAAAACATTATGTTTTATTATGTTTTAGCCATTTGAAAGAAAAAAAAAATATTCTGTTTTTATTGCCCTCTTACCAACTGGTCTCCATAGTAACACGAGAACCAGATACACAGTTGCCTTCAGCTAAAAGCTTCTCAAGTTGCACTATGATCTTTTATTTGCTAAAGGAAACCTTTTCATTATATTCACTGCTCTTTTATTTACGTTTTCTACTTAAAACATATTGTTAGATCAAGTGAAAGGCCTTACCCCAGCCTTCCCCCTATGCAAAAGTAAAAAAAAGCATATCAACTTTACTTGTATCATGGCCTGTACACTTTTACAACCAGTCTGTCACCTCAAGAACCTAACGTTACAGCCTATTATCTATAAACATACTTTTGTCCAGGCTTTCTTCTCGTTAGACACTGTAGTGCCTACATTTCTTAAAACTAAAAAAGAAGAAAGAAAGAAAGAAAGAAAAAGGAAAAAAGGCCACCTGTTTACTTTAGTATCCCTATAACACACAAAATAAATGAAAATACTTTACTATTTAATATGCAGTACATATGTTTTATAAAAACACTGTTCTCAACAAAAATTGTTATACTTACAGTAACCTCTTTCCTTCCTCTTCCCTTCTCATAGATTCATAGATTAGTCCTAGGCTAACTGTCCTCGGGGGCCATTTTAAGCCTAGCCAATTACCCCATGTGAGTATCAAACCCTGCACCTTGTGTTTTTATGGTAAGCACCTTAACCATTATGCCAACCTCCCACCATTCTCCTTAATGTTCTTCCAAAGATTACTGATATGAAGTAAGGCATATGCTTTGAAGTCCCCTACAAGTTTAACAAACTCAAAAAAGTCAGATATTTCCAGGTTTCTTGTTAAGCCATATTTCACAAATGTGACTGATGCTTTTTAATCCCACATTTATTCATTAATTTCCAGGTTGGCTGTATTTTCTTGTTGATCTTCCAACTCCAGTCCCCAGTTCATTTCCAGTGTACTCCTAGTTCTTGTAGTCAACTCCCACGCTTTTCTCTTTCTCTCTCTCAAGCAGTTTCCTTGGGAACATTAGAAAATGTTTCACTGGCAAAGTCTCTCAATGACCTTTATTATCAGAAGAATAAGATGCACAGTCCTCGTCTGTTTCACAGCTTACTTTTTGTTGGATAAACTTTTGTATTTCTTCCTTAGCATGTTCTACATCAAAAAATGAATTTAACCCTCCAGGAAAAATATTTTGAAGATAGCTGGATACAGCAGCATGAATCTCTTACCTGCCTCTCAACATTCCTTGATTGTTGAACTAAATTTACTCACTATACACCAGGCAGAAGAGTAATCATTTTCAACAAACACACTACTGTCTCCCACTTTTAGTATTTATCCTTCTCCCACAGTTTTGTCAGAATCAACTCTTTCTACTGGTAGGATTGCATCTTTACTTTTGGAGGTCTTGGCTGTTTTCATATGGCCAGGTTTGGAGCATACACACAATATGCCCTTTCAATTAACAACTCCAACTGTGGAATACCAGTCCAGTTTCCTATTTAGGTTTTCATTAAATTACTACAGTCTGTCCCTTCCAGTTTCTCTGGTACAACAGAAAATCTCAGGTTTTCCCCATGGGCTCTGTCCTCTAATTCTTCCACTTTTTAAAACAACTCTTGAGCATTCTCATACTCAGCCAGCCTTTCATCTCAGCCTCAGACATTTGCAGCTTTATCAGCTCATCTGAGTACCTGTTTAAAGCTTCTTCCATTTTTCCCCAGCCTTTTTTTATTTTGAGTTTATATATTTCTTCAGTGTTTCATTTTATTTAATCTGCTCTAAGCATGTTTGACATTTTTTTGCTCTAAGCATGTTTGACATTTTTTCCTCTAGATTACTGGAAGTCTTGTCTTACACCAAAACTGGAACTTGAACTGCTTTTGCTGAAAAGCTACAGCATTCTTCCCAGCCATTACTTTCTACTCACCTTCTGTGGTCAACTTTCTTTTCAGGTTCTCTAAATTTCTTCTTTGCTGGCATCCAGGCAGTATAATTACTAGCCAGTAACTGAAATTTACCCAAAAAGACAAATTCACTGGCTCTCTTTTCTGAGTTTCTTTTTTCACACAGGGAGAAGTAAAATTAAGCTGTTAATCCATGTGAAGCCATCATGGAAGTCTTCTCTGTATATGGCCTTTTTTCCTCAGGGATATAGATTTTTTGTACATTGTAACTTTTAAATTATAACTATTAGTATTCACAACTGAAATCCCGTACACATTTCCACAAACACTCCCTGCCAAAACATTATTTTACATAACAAAAATGCAAAAGCATAATGCTTTCTTCATTCATATTTAATTGGGCTAACAGATTACTTAAATCTGCTTAAGTTAATAAACAGTTGTACTTACACTGTCATCAACCATATCAGTGTTCTTTGTTGATGCAACAGTATGCCAAAGCAATAAAGATACAATTATATCCCCATCCTCCCCAGTCAAACTGCAGATGTGCATGCAATTTTGTTCAAGACAGTCTATTTTTTATTTCATTCCCACCTTCCACAAAGTGGAGCTGATATACTACATTTCCCCCAGTTAAGTTAAAAATCCACTTCTACTTTAGTTCACCTCAGACAGTTCACCTTCAGAGCCACCTGTTCAATCCCTATTCAAATCCAGTTCTCCTGGTCAGCACTTCTGCTGCCCTTTGTTTTTCCAAAATCTTTTTTGGAACAAAGGAAACGGTCTCACTGGCATCCTCCCTCTCTCTTTTAGGTTATCACTGCTTACACATGGCTTTGCAGCTGAACCCCACCTCCCTACTTATTCAGTTATTGCTGGCTAAAAAGCTCAATTCCTTCCATCACCTGTCAGCCTCCATTTAAAATATTCAACCTCAGCCTATCTGCAGGGTTCATGCCTTTGAGTCCCCAGAAGAAAAGAAAATGAAAACTAAAGGATACAGCAAGTGAAACGTCATGCCAGCTTGCTGACCTTCCTTCATAGATAGAATAAATTTGTTCCATTTATCTCTGGTATAAGCACAACAGTCATTTTCTACAAGTACTCTGGTGTCTCCAACTTTCAAATTATTTCCTATTTGCCACATTTGTTAACCTCTCCTTATACTGATGCATCTATGTCTTCACAACTATTCATCTTGACTGTTTTCTTAACAGACTTCCTGACACAAACACAATGTGTTTTTTTATCAATATATTCTGTTGAAAGATATCAGTCCAAATGCTGATATCAGTCTTAATAAAGCTTATACAATGTACTTCTTTCACTTTCTCAGGAATGGCTATAAACCTCCAAATTTTAGTCCTCTTTCTCTTCTCAATATCAACCCCTTTTTGAAATTGTTCCCCTTTGAGATGTCTCATTCTCTGTCAGTCTCTTCTTACTTTCCATTTCTGACTACATCAGAGTAATAATTTAGTGATTCCTCCATTTTTTCTGTCTCTCATCATTTGACTTTATGTATTCCTCTAGTATCTCACTTATTTTAGACTCCTGAATGAATTGGGGAATTTTTTTTTCAAAAATGTTTGAAGACTTAACTTGCATTTGTACCATATACTGGTCAGCTTCCCACATAATCTCTGCTAAATCCTTGGCTAATACAACTTTCTCATCTCTGTCTATCTTGCTTCACTTTATCTTTATTCCTATCAAATGTTTTCTTTCATGACATCCAGACAGAATAATCTCCAGCCAGGAACTTAATTTTAAATCAAACCATAAATTTTTAATGGCTGTTTCAGCAATTATTGGTTTTCCTAATGGGTGAATTCCAGTTAACATGTCTCTCAGTCAGTGGCCATCCTGGAAGACTCTCATACCCAGGATTCTTATGACCACATTTGTCTGTAAGAATACCATTTACATCATACCTGATGTGACCTTTTTTCCTTTTTTGCTGAATGCTCCTATATCACTCTTCTTTGCTCTAATTTGAGGTCGTTTTTTGGTACACTAGGTATGCTCATATTCCAGCCCTTGTCAGAACTGTTTGGTGTCAGATGCTGAGCCGATAATACACCCCAGTTGGCAGTTATCAGAATCTTAGTCAACCACACTTCTGGAATATTGGCTTGGATGTCTGTAAAATAATGTCAAATAGGGAAGGGTCTAGCAACGAACTCTGAAGTACCATAGTAGTTACAATTTTCTGTTCAGAGAATATACTACCAACTTTCACAACCTGGAATCTACCATATGGCTAATATGCAATCTAACAATGTAGAGGGTTACATTACGTTTAGTTAATTTTTCAATAATGTTAGCATGGAGAACAGTGTCAAAAGCCTTGGTGGGGTCAGGTTAAGCGGAGTGCACTTCATGACCACTATCCACAGCTTCTTTAACCTTTTCAAAAAAACTTTCTTGGCTCAGGAGACAGGCTCTGTCCATAAAACTGTACTGATTGAGGACTAGATCAGTTAAGCTGCTTACATCCACATTAACAGCTTCTGCTACGGCCTATTCTATGGATTTGCATATAAAGCTGGTATGGCTGATGGACATATAATTACCGAGGTCTGTAGAAGCACTTCCCTGTACAGTGAAGGTACAGTGATGGTTCTCCAGGCAACAGGCACAAACCCTGCAGATAGGCCATGACTAAACATTTTAACTAGTGGCTTGTATAGTGCATCCCTGGAATAAATGACTACATAACCCATTATATTGCCTGGTCCCATAGAAGTATTATTTTTAAACTTTCACAGAGAATCTGAAATGTCTTCTAAACTGATTTCAGAGGGAACTAAATTTTCAGGGATGGTGGGGGCAACTATGTGGGTACATAGGGCAAAGTTAGCAATAATTTGTCTAGTACCATACTAACCATATCATTGGGATCAGAATGTCTCATATTATTATACATACATACAAATATTTCAAGCATGGGCATTAATGCCCTTCTACCCTGCCAATATACCAAAAAGTACAGTTGTGTACACTTACCATAAATGTAGACATTCAAATGTATTCACTGTTGCAGTCATCACCTGTGGATTATCCCTGCTGTGGTAGCCCTTGGCTGGCCTGAATACCAGAGTCAATGTTTTTCTGCGTCGGCTGCTGTCGCTTGTTGACTGACATCAGGTCGTCACTGCAATTAAGCAAGGCAGCCGACGCCATTACAACAGTTTTTCTTGCCAAAACCAGTCAGAAGCCCCAGGAAATATGGAAAAGTGGTCCTGGTGGCTAAAAGCCACTGTAAAAAGCTTATGTCTCCCTAAGGAAAAAGGATATAAGGGGGAAGGAGGGAGGGAAATCAGGACTGCAACAGTGAATGCACTCGAATATCTACATTTATGGTAAGTGTACACAACTGTACTATGTTCTTCGTGTTTCACTGTTGCAGTCATCACCTTTGGGAGGATTCCCAAAGCTGAGGAGATGGGTGGTAGGATTAGTAAGAGACCTAGGCGTGGGTCAGCATGCCCCGCAGAACTGCAGAGGCAAACCCTGCCCTAGCCTTAGAGAAAAGAGGTAGGTGGTAATGCTTTGTAAAGGTATGGACAGACGTCCAGGTGGCAGCTTCCAAGATGTCCCTGGTGGGAACTCCTCTGAGGAATGCCGTGGAAGTGGAGGCTGCCCTAGTGGAATGGATACAAACAGACTTAGGGGGTGGTTTCCCATGTAATCTGTAGCAGAAATGGATACAGCGTGATATCCATTTGGAAATGGTTTGTTTGGAAATGGGCTTCCCCTCTGTCCCTGGGGCAAAACTGACAAGAAGTTGGTCTGTTTTCCTGAGGGGTTTAGTATGGTCCAGGTAGTATCTGAGCTGTCTGTGCACATCCAGTGAGGGCAGAAGTCTTTCCCCCCTGTTTAGAGGGTTAGGAAAGAAGGTGGGTAGATGTATGGCCTGGTTGAGGGTCATGTTAGACACAACCTTGGGCATAAAGGAGGGGTTGGTCCTCAGGGAAACCCTGTTTGCATGGAAAATGATGAAGGGCTCAGTGGCTATCAGTGCCTGGAGTTCTGAAACCCTTCTGGCTGAGGTGATAGCTAGTAGGAAAGCAGTCTTCCAGGAGAAGTATCTCAGTTCTAATGAAGCAGCAGGTGTGAAGAGTGGTAAGGTTAGTTTTTCCAAAATGTAATTCAGGTCCCAGGCTGGCGTGGGTGGCCTTCTGGGAGGTCTGATATTAGAAACCTCTCTGAGCAACTGTTTAATCAAAGGATGTGAGAACAGTGGCCTATCTGTATCAAAATGAGCTGAAAAGGCTGAGGAATGGATTTTAATAGAAAAGAAGGAGAGGCCACAATTGAATAACTCTGCTAGGTAGTCCAGGATAAGAGGGATAGAAGGTTGTGAGGAACTGCCCCCTCTGGACTGGCTCCAAGAGCAGAATCTTTCCATTTCCCTGCATAAGATTTTCTGGTGCTGGGCCTTCTGGCCTCTGTGATAATGTCTAGGACCTGTTTGCTTAACAGGGGCCCTCTGTTTGCCTTGAGTATTAGCCAAGCTGACAGTTTGAGAGTCTGCAAATCTGGGTGTCGCATCCCCCCTTCCCACCGGGGTCAAGAGGTCTGAGATCAGGGGAAGCTGCCTGGGAGGCTGTAATGTCAGGCAGAGCAGTAAGGGGTACCAGTGCTGTCTAGGCCAATCTGGAGCAATGAGGATGGCCTTTGGTCTCTCCTTCCTTATCCTGATCAGTACCTTTTGAATAAGAGGCAGTGGAGGGAAAGTGTACACAAACAGGGAGCTCCAGAAGAAGGTCAAGGCATCCACCACCTTCCATGCTAGGTGGTGATATTCCTGGTACATAATTTTTTCAGCTGGTGGTTGAGGTGCGAAGCAAAGAGATCCACCTCCGGAGTTCCTCACTCCTGAATGACATCCAAAAAGATTTTTCTGTGGAGCTGCCATTTGTGGGGGTCCAGTAAGTTTCTGCTTAAGTGGTCTGCCAGGGTGTTGTTGATCCTTGGTAGGTATTGGGCTATTAGGTGTAATCCCAAGGAGGAGTCTGTCAGCCAGAGGTTCATGGCTAGCCTACACAGATGGTAAGATTGGGTCCCTCCCAGTTTGTTGATGTACCACATTACTGTGGTGTTATCCGTTTTGATAAGGAGAACCCCTGGCCTGAGATGGGGTTTGAAGGATGTCAGAGCCTTTTGTACTGCCATCATTTCCTTCTGGTTGATGTGTAAGGAAAGGTGCTGGGCATCCCAAAGACCTTGGGTGCACCTGCCTGCTAGGTGAGTGCCCCAAGCAATGTCTGAGGCATCGGTGGTGATGGTCTGCCTGGTTGGCCGGAGGATGAAGGGAAGACCCCTTGTTCTTGGCACAGGCCCCTGCCCACCAGAGAAACTCGGTCCTTATACAGGGGATCAGAGGGAGAGAGGTCTCTAGAGGCTGAGAGTGCTGACACCAAAGGTTATTTAGATACCACTGAAGTTTTCTCATGTGAAGCCTGGCCAGAGGAATTAAAGGGATGCAAGATGCCATGTACTCCACGGCTTGCAGGAATGTCCTTACAGTGAGGTGACTTCTGGAAGCCAGCTGGGTAAAGTAGAGAGGCAGGAAGGTCTGCTTTTCTGGGGATAGGAAGGCCATTTGGGATGCTATGTCCAGCAGTGCTCCCAAGAAAATGATCTTCCTAGAGGGTGTTTGCTTTGATTTCTTCTCATTTATGGTGAACCCTAAGGAGGTTAGGAGGGTTTTGACACAGAGGAGGTCCTGAAGCAGTTTTTCTCTGCACTCTGCCTGAATGAGGCAGTCATCCAGATAAGGGTAAATCTGTATATTTCTCTGTCTGCAAAATCCTATGGCTAGGGCTAAGCATTTGGTGAATACCCTGGGAGCAGTAGATAAGTCAAAGGGTAGCACAGAGAACGGAAAGTGTTGTGAGCCTGCTCTGAAGTGCAGGAATTTCCTGCAGGATTCCCTTATGGGGATGTGGCGGTAGGCATCTTTTAGGTCTAGGGTCACAAACCAGGCATTTTTTTGTCAGCATAGGCAGCAGCTGCTGCAAAGTTAGCATTTTGATTTGGGGACCACCAGGGAGGTGTTCAAAATGGATAGATCCAGGATGGGGTGCTAAGTGCCCTCTTTTCTGGGAACAAGGAATAGCCTGGAATAAAAGCCTTTGCCTGTTGTATCTGAGGGGACAGATTCTACTGCCCCCTTGGGATATGAGAGTTTGGACTTGTTTCAATGCCTCTGCCCACTGATTTGGAGGTAAGTCTGGGTACCCCCTTGGAATTGGGAGTTCGATGAAAGAGAATTTGAATCCCTGAAAAATGCTCTTTAAGACCCATTGGTCCTTTGTAACAGAATGGCAGAGGGAGAGCCATCCTCCTTGCTTTTGGTGAGTGAAAGGAGGGCAGAGGGGGGAGAGGGAGTCATTGAGAGTTTTTGCCACAGAGGGATGGCTTAGAACTCCCTGCCTTTGGGGTGGAAGTGGTCCACTGGTTGGTTCTCTGCTGTCCCTGGGATAGGGGCCTGGGTGGTCTGTCCCTGCGAGGCTTATTTTGCCCCTGTCTGCTAGGTGCAGGAAAGGACCAGTGCTTAGAAGGAAAATTCCTGCTGAACCTAGGAGGTTGTACCTGAAAGAAATCTTTTACTGTTTGCATAGGTTTTGCTTTGTCTTCCATCTTTTTAAGCACTTCTGCTTTTACTGGTGCATCAATTAATTTAGACTTGACATGATCAGGGAGAGGTTGTTCCTTCAACCATGCATGTCTCCTAATGACAGATCCTGACACTGCTGCCCTGCTTGAGGCTTCTAGGGTGTCATATCCACAGTGCAATACGTGTTTGGCCACTTGACAAGTAGAGAGCAGTAAATCTGAATTGGCACAGTCAGGAAAGGTTGAAATTTTTGGTTTAATAGTTCCAAAGTGTGTTGTTGAGATTTTAACATATGGAACTGACAGTTGAGTGCTCTGATAGCTAAGTTGGCAAAGGTGTATACTTTTTTATCCCATCTGTCCAGAGCTCTGGAATCCTTGTCAGAAGGAAAAGGATTCTTAGCAGAGGTAGCCTTAGCTCCTTTACGTCCCTGTGTAATAACCTCCGGGTCTGCAGCAGGATTTCTGTACAGGTATTTGTGAGAATCTGGTACTCTGTAATACCTGTCAGGTTTACTGGAAGCAGGTGGGAGGGCGTCGGGGGCTAAGCTGGATTCATGGAAAACATCGTCCACCACCTCTGTGATAGGGGGGATGGTCAATGGTCTGTACTGGGGCAGGTCTAAAAACTCTCTTAGTCTTTTCTTAGACAGAGGAAAGTCCTGGGATTCCCAGTGGAAATGTTCCTAGAGGGTGTGAAGGGTTTACTTCGAAAGGAAAGATCTTCTGGTGGGGAGGCAGAAGGAATGGATTCCTCTGCATCTGAATCCACATAAGCAGTCAGAAGTTGTTGTTCCTCTTCAAAATCTGAATAATCAGATTCCTCAGAATCCTGTTCTCTCAATATTTCAGGAGAAGTGTGCCTTTTCCTTTTAGAAGTTGTGGCCTGACCACCCCTGATAAGGGAGATAAGATCCTCTGCCATTTTAAGCATTTGGGCTTGGGGTGGTAGAGCAGGAGTAAGATGGTGGCTAGAGGTAGATTTTTCTACGAGTGGCCTGGCTATTAGGCCTAAGAGTACCCATCGGTCTGAAAAAACGGTAGTCGGATGAGAACTCAGTTTTTGTCTAAATTCAGTAGTGCGAAAGGACTCCTCGGAAGCTGGTGCCTGTGTCACGGCTCCGGATTCAACCGAGGCAGAGACAACCAAAGGCTCGGAAGATGAAGAAGATTTCTGCGGCATACCGGACTCCAAAAGGGTCTCTGTAGATATCGTATCTGGTATATCAGGGGCTGCGCAAGTGCCTCACTGAATTCTGGAGAACTGATGACCTGCTTAGCGGTAGAGTCGTCAGAAGACTTAGCCTTGTGTGATCTGTCTCTATCTTTATCTCTACGTTTTTTCGGAATGTCTACGGATTGTTGGCTGACGGATGCCATTTCGGAATGCAAAGATGGAAGACAAAAATACCTTTCTACAAAAAGAGCTGTACAACAACTGGTTCTCGGGTTAAAGAGGGCACAGAACTGGTAACAGGGGACATCATGATCTGGGTTTAAACAAGTGACACAGTATGAATGGAAGTCTCGGTGTGGGATCTGCTTTCCACAGACGAGACAATTGTTAACTTTTCTGGACATCTGTTAGTGCAAGAAAAAAGGATCCCCAACGGGGTACTTAGCTTTAGATGTTTTCAGCTGTAATTCGAACTCTGGTAACGACCGACCAGCAGACTTGCAAACTGCTTCTACTACGGGCTCCATGGCAAGAAAGACTGATGTAATGGCATCGGGTGCCTTGCTTTATAGCACCGATGACCTTACATCAGTCAACAAGCAACAGCAGCCGATGCAGAAAAAACACTGATTCTGGTATCAAGGCCGGCCGAGGGCTACCACAGCAGGGATAACCCACAGGTGATGACTGCAACAGTGAAACATGAAGAACATCAAATGTTTCCATAATAAGTGTCCAAGCTTTTCTTAAAAACATGTAACTAGTACTTGCTTTAATGTAATTTGGTAGCCTGTTCCATGCATCAGCTGCTCTCTCAGAGAGCCAATTAGTACACTTCTCATTCCTATAAAATCTTCTACATAGGTTGTTTAATGATTCTCTATTACTTTTTGATAAGCCAAAACATTCCCAGAGTAGTTGTCTCTAAATGTCCTATATCCCTGAATAAGATCTCCTCTTAAATATCTATGAGACACACTGTACAATTTCAGATATTTCAGTCTTTCATAATAACTTAAATTTTCACATCCATGGATGCCCTGGTACATTTTCACTGTACTCTTTTCCAGTTTACTCATGCTTGTTTTCTTACAAGATTTCTACATTATTCCATACTCAAGTTTGGTTCTAATGTAACTAATAAACAATGACTTCATCATTTCTGAGTTTCTAGACTTTATAAATATTGTTATACAATCTATAGTTCTATAACTATCATTAACCAACTTGTTGATGTAATTAGAAAAACAAAGCTGGATCTACCCCTATACCCACATCCTTAAATGAATCTACAGTTTCAATCACTGTGTGTTGTATCAAATATTCACATTTCAATTTATATCTCCCAAATCTCAGATGCTTAGTTTTTGATGTATTTATCAGCATATTATTCTCCTGTTCCCAAATGGTCAATTTAGTCACGTTCTTTTGCAGGCATGCCTTATCTGTAACACATGTAATCAGTTTACCCAATTTCAGGTCACCTGCACATAGACTGTAGAACACCTCAGATGAAAAAGTTAGGTATGAAAGATACAATCTAAACAAGTAAGGGCCTGGGAAAGAGCCGTGTAGGACACCCTGACTGTAACCAAGAAATTCACCTGCCACATCCTATTTGTAAGCCATGTAGCTACCCATCTTATCAAGAGTACATTGCTACCTAGTTGTTCTAATTTGCTGATCAGTGTTTTGTGTATGACCCTGTCAAATACTGAAGTTAAACTCATATAAATTTGATCACAGCACAATTTTTCATTCGTAACTGTTATTATATTGTTAAAGAACATTATGTCACAGGTGGTAAAAGATCTATGTTCAACATATGCAAGCTGATATATGGTTTCAAATCCCAACCTATCCAGTTCTGACAATAACTTATCCAATATTACCTTCTCTATTATTTTTCCACAACAGGAAAATAGGCGTAAGGATCTACAAGACTCTGGGTTTGTCTTACTCCCCTTTCCCTTAAACACAGATTTAATAAGCATATCTCCAATCTTGAGGAATCTCACCATACTTATATGACCTAGTTGTTGTTTGTCTTTCGGCTTTTCCTGGTTAGGGGTCGCCACAGTGGAACTCCGGTCCGCTAATGATTGGCAGTTGGTTTTTATGGTGTTGAGTTGCCAGCCCGACACCCAACCTTCAGCAAAGGCACGCCCATTCAACGCATGTCTTAGGAACGCCCACCCGACTGCGAGGAGGACATGCAGACTCCACACAGAAGGCACTCCCAACCCAAGCCGAGAATCAAACGGGAGAACCTCTTGCTGTGAGGCAACAACGCTACCGCTGCACCACCGCGAAAGTCTTTATATGACCTAGTAAATAATACATATAATGGTATCGTAAGTGCTTGCTGAAGTGTTCTCAGGTCATCATTACTAATTCCATCTCCTCCATGTGCTTTGTTTGGATCCAGTTTATGCAGTTCTTTTTCAACATAATCTAATTTGATTCCAGTATCTGAGGTTACCTGGACATCACTAGGGCAACTTATCACTCCCTTTGTGGAGCCAAACTGTTTTGCATAAGATTTTGTAAATATATCTATAATCTGTTGTGTCTGAAAATACATTTTAGAATCTACACACAGTTTATCAATTTGTATGACTTTACTCCTTCTATATCTTATTTATCTATAAAAAGCTTTCTTATCATGCTCATTATCAAATTTTTCTTGATTTTGTCTCACACTATGCTTTGTTTGTCCAGCTTGTTTATTTCAGCTTTCAGGGTTGTAGTTCGACCTCTCTTCCATTTCTTAAATTTTTTTGTCTCTCACCTTAATCGGGTATCTTGCTTTTATGGAAATATAATCCCCTAACACTGTATGCCTAGATCCTGATATTAAACATTTTTTTTTTTGCACTCAAACATCTTCTCTTTCAAAACTTTCCACGTTCCATTTGCAGTTTTTTCCACTGAACGCATCACTCCAGTTAGTTTTACATGGTGACTGTTTTCTGTAATTAAACTTCTATGCATTGTTTAGACTTCAGTTTGGCAGAATTATCTAGCAACAAATTAACCTTTATAACCACATGATCACTGCACATAAACAGTGATAAAACTTGACTTGAAGTAATATTCATTTCTTTAGGAACACAAACAATGTCTAGTATATTCCATTTCCTGGTAGTTTATTTTTTCTTTTTTTAACCGTCTGAAGCAATTGTTGTTCCTGAACATAATTTGTGAATAATTTCCTTACTAATGTTGTGGAATCAATATTATTCCAGTCTGTTTCTGGTAAATTTAAGGAGTCTATATTATTTAATCGAAACTCCAATGCAATGAATACCTATTCATCAACACCTATTCAGAGAACTACCATTTTATTGAATGCACAAATCAGCTAACATTTTCCCAGGTAACTAATTTAGTAGGTCAACATACAAAGTGATACAAACAGCAGTAGAATAATCCCACCAATGTAGGGAACTGCGCCCCCACCCCCATATTTATATACACCAACTCAGAGATTGCACTACAGTGGGGAAAGGGCAAATTTCCATGTTGGCCAACTAATTCAGTGCCCCGGGGAAAAAGTTTGCTGATCTGAACTTTCAATAAAAGGACGTTCACTGAATAGGGATCGATAAATAGGTATTCGTGGAATTAGAGCTTCGATAAACTAATGCAGACACAAATTTAAGTCCCCAGCTAATATTACTCTTCCCTCCTGTGTTTCATGCAAGAAATGTATGAATTCCTCTAGGTCATCTGCACTTAGTGTCTTTGGTGGTCTATACACTCCAACAATTGTTATATGTACTTCCTAATACCAGTACAAGCTATATTATCTAAGAGAGCAGTAAGTTCCTTACTGACAGTCAGAGAGTCCTTGCAGATGAGATCATTTGTACCAACATGAATAAAAACAGATCAATACTTCTTACATTAAGGCATTCAAAGGCTTGTCTCACATTTTCTATTTTTGTTCCTGGCAAGCATAACACTATTCAGTGTTCATTATCTTCTCTGCAAATGTAAGTATCAGTTCCTCTAATAACTGAATCTCCAATTACAAGACTATCTTTTCTGACCAAATCTGAAGAATCTTCAACGTCTAATAAAACATCAGTTCTATCACTTGTTACACATGAATGATCTTCATCACCATTAGTCATTCATCCCACTGTTTTCATTGCTTATTACATTTGCAAGCATACAGTTCTCATCCGGCTGGCTTTGTACATCCCCAGCTTGAGTCATGTAGTCAACATCTGTCTTTTCTCTTCTTTTTTCTTACAGTGATGTTCTTCAATCTTTACACATTCAGTTTTGATTTCCTCCTTTTCACCTGGCCCTTGCCTCTTTTTCTACATTCTCTTTTGAAAAACGTATGCCTTTTTCTGTAGACTGGAGAGTTTCTGATAGAAAATGTTATCATTCCCTGTAATATGTGTATTACATAACAAAGCAGTGTCCTTTTTATTACATATCCTGTTTTCTTTGCAGACATTTGCCAGTTTCTTTTTCTTCCTTGTTATTGGTTGTGAACTTCTTCCTTTCTTTTTTTATATCCTTCTAAACACTCTGAATCCTCAGATTGCCGAATACTTGCATCCAGAATTCCAGAGTTGTCAAGGGCATTGTCTTGTTTCATAGGGGTTGAATGATCTTTGCAGACAATAGGCACATCATTTCCTAAATGTGTTCTATTTGCTCTTTGCCCAACATTATTTATCTCACCAGTCCAGTCATTAATATATGTAACATCAGTTCTACAAGCTGTGCCAGTTACACAAATACAATCGCCATCAGTAAGTCTAGATTTACTTCTAATAATGGTAAGCAAATCATCCAACTTTTGACACAAGGAACACAGATCACCAGTGTTATCAGGTGCTACCTTTAAATATGCATAGCATTTATTACATTGTAAAGATATTTGTGCTTTAGCAAATCATTAATGACATACTCATTTAAGGAATCCATATTCAGCTTCAAACAAATAAAAATTATAAAATAAAATAATCAAAATCGGTAACCACAGAATTCAAAGAGAACTAAAATCAAGTTCTATGAGAAAAATCACACAAGCAGTATACAGCTAAATAATGAAGCACGTTCAGTAAAGTTGCTGTTCTGATCGCACAAGTTCTGAAAGTCAGACAAATGTTATAATTCCTTTACGCACAGTAGCTTCTGCTCATTATCACTCGCAGTTGCACTTCTTTTTAACAATAAAGATCAATAAATCACAAAGACAGGATTGTTTAGATAAGCTCTGGATTGTCCTCTCTGCAGTCTGTGTGAATTTATAGCTGACTATGCCCCTTGGGACGGCTAGAACTTGTCTGTCTAAAACCTATCCCTTTCCAACAACCAACAGTGAAAATTAAAGGTAAAACAACAAAATATAAATTAAAGTAAATCTTCTTGTCTACAAGCTATCCCTTCCTTCCTGCAAACAAAAAAAAACAGTGGTAAAAAATAAAATATAAATTGAAATAAAACTTCTCTTACCAATCAGCTGCGCAGTAAATCACAAACCAAGATAGGATTGTTTTATGGATGAGTTCAGTGCATTCTTGGACATTATTCCTTAATTTCTTTACATAACTTAAAATTTGTAATTTCCCTGGATATCTACAGCAATCTTAGGCCCAAACCCCACTTTACGTTTTCTAACAGTGCTATTAAGTTCCTTGGTTACATGTTTCCATGAAGTCTTAAAGTAGGGGAATAGAGATTTCTTACAACTTTTTTCCCCTTTTTTTGTTATACAGTTTATGAATATGGGAGTTTTACAGGAGGTGTTTACTCCTGAATTAATATTATACTTAGGCAGGAAGGATAATGACTTTTATATGCAACTGTTCACTTGCTGGTATAAGTCAGAAGTGTATGCCACAGCTCTTTTAGTTAGGTCTATCTGTGGGTGACTGTTGGGAATTTTGCCTTGGTCTTCTACAAGCTGGCATAGATTGGCTCTGGAGAAGTCTCTAAAGACAACCGTATTTGGAGAAGGGGTGGTACCACTAAACCTGGCAGTGAAGATGACTGATTTGTGGTATGATTTATTGCCAGAATGGTACTGATTGCACCTACCCCTGATTTCTTAATATTTGCAAGGACTGCTTCTCCCAACCATTCCGCCATCTCTTTGCCAGGGTTCCTTCCCTACTCTATGGAAAGAACAGTGTGTTTTCACCATCCCTAAAACTAACTTACCCACTTACACTTTCCAATCTGCAAATTTATGATTAGTTTCCTTTCTACAAACCATGGCTAAGCTGCATGAAAAAGCTATTTATCTCCAAGCCTTCAAACCCTTAAACGTTTAACACAATGTCTCCTATACCAACAAGGCTTCACTTTCAGAAATGCCCAGACCAAATTCTCCTCCCTAACTGACTTATTTTTAGAGCCACAGACAAAGGCTTAATTTCTGGTACTCTCCTTATGTTTCTTGTGAAAAGACAAAGCAAACCACTACCTTCTGTGCAACTTCTTGTGCTCTACCAAAGTCTTCCATGAAGTATCTTCTTGGTTTGCTAGTTATCTATCAAAGAGATCATTTGGATGAAGCTCAATCACATCCTAGCTTGCCTTTGCAGCATAGGCTCATAGGTAGGTACTAGGCTATTGGACCTAGGGCCTATATAAGCCTAGCCAAAGGTACCCTGGCTTTCGCCACCCAAGAAAATTATTTTCCTGTGCCACTGTCGAGCAGAGCCACAGAAGTGATCCCCGGGGTGAATTTCTTATCTCCCATCCAATCATCAAGATTTTTCTTGAAGAGCGCTAATGAGGAGCTTTGTTTGATATAGACAGGTAGTTTGTTCCAGAATATGGGAAGTCTCTGGGACAGGAATCTATCCCTCCAGCATATTCTGTTTATTGTGGTGACAAGGTTTAGGTCCCCAGACTGTGTAGCCTGTAGGAATTAGGATTTCTTTAAGTGGAGCATGTCTAAAAGCTCTGGGTTTGACATAGCTTTGTGTGTTAGGCAGAGATCGCCTCTGATAGGCGATATGCAACGGAATAAAGCTGCAGTTTTTTGAGACGGTCTGTCTATGACATCTGTTTGAGGCCGGTAATCCTCTTTGTGAGGTATAAAGCTCTGATTATGACCCAACCAACCAGGGATCGATTACTGGCTCAGACAAATGACAGATAGACAGCAGAGAAGATCAGTGTGCCCATCCTGGGTGGGGGCAGCTGGCTTTGTACTGTTTAAATTCCCCTTGAAGGAGACAGGATGGAGATAAATGGCCTGGATGGGCTTTTAGACTCAACAAGCCTCAGATGAGTGGCTGCCCTCAAGATGGTATGTTGGCTCATGAATTTATGTGGAGAAGGTGTTGTAGGCTTTTATAGTAACGTGGATCACCCACTTCTACTCACAGCAGGTGGAGTTAGGCCATTAGAAACACCTTCAATTACCATGATGTTCAAGAAGACACAACACACTCCCAGCTGCCTGAATGATACCCCCCTCAGGACAACTCTCACCCAGCACTGGCATAAAGTCCCAGTGTATTACGGAAATTAATAGGTAGTGCCTAATTGAAAAGAAGCTTAATGGGTGGTCAGCATGTGGGGCAAAACTGACAAACAAAAAATTCAAATATCTCCACCCAAACCAGTTTCCTCAGACATTTAGCAAGGTTCAGTAGTGAGACTCCTTTACCTCTATGTATAAACTTGCTACACTCAGGGCATCACTTGAATAACATTTTGCATATGAACACATGGACCTCACCCACTATGTCTCTTTCCTTCATCATATCAAATCTGACTTCCAGTAACACTTCAGACTTTACTCCTTGTTACAAGACAAACAGCTTGTTCTCAACAGGAAAAAAAATCAAAAGTGTGCCCTCTGGGACTACTAGTCTTAAGACTCTACCCACCTAACACAACACTGTCCTTTAAACAATACACTTTGAGCTTGTTCATACCTCAACATACCTAGGCCTTCACCTACACCCCACCCCCTCTTATGACCACTTGTATCAATCACCTAAAAAACAAAATCAACCACACTCCCTTCAAGTACAGAGAGCTCTCTTGATTCTTCACTCCTACATTTGGTCAATCATCCACAAAGGTATTCTTCAGTCACAGCTGAACTGCTGCATTCCACCCTTACCAACTCCCCAAATAAAAATTTCCATGTGCTTCAATTTCTCTTTGACATAATTTGCTGGTTTATCTTTACGGCAACAAAATCTGAACACCACAACACATCTCCATCTCGTAGCAACTAACTCCCTATAAAGTAAAGACCTGACCTCCTACACTTATCTTCAAAATCCACAAACTTAACACTGCTCCCCAGTTAGATTCCAGACTAATCTCCAAACCTGCTGCCTCTTCCACTAGAACCCATGTGAAAAGTGTCCTAGTACTGAACAACCCAGCCAGTAATTTCAGCTCTTCCATGGATGAAAATAACTAATAAAGAGCTGAAGGAATTTATTTGTGAGGGGAAGAGGGCAAGAGTTAAGTGGGATAAGCTGATCTTCCTCATAGAACAAGGTAGTTTAGGATTACCTGTTTTGTATGGATACTTTAGAGCTATGCAGTTAAGACTCATATACATAACACAAGCAGAAGGTTTTAAATCAAAGTTTAAAGGCATAATGATGACGCAGAGGGAGAACTCAAGAAATAAAGAGGAAATAGGATTTTGGATGCAGATCTTTAAGGAGAATAACAACAACAGCCATGCAGTTTATACTCATAAATATGTAGAAAGTATTCTAAGAACCAAGTCAACATGGGAAAGGAGAAAGGAGATTTTGTCAACAGGGATAAGTGCAAATCTCCTTGGAAAAAAATGGGGTACAGAAAATAGACAAGATGGGGCTGGCTGGAATTTCCTTGAAAAGAAATGTCAAAGGAACCAAGGTATTAGAAGCAAATAATTAGAAATGGAAAGGTGAAAGGACAGGATGAGACTAAACAGCTGTTTGGACTGTAGGTTAGATATTGCCTTTCCTACCAGGGATTGATATCAGAGTATGGGGAAGGAGAAAGGGATATGGAATTCCTAAGTGAAAGACCAGCTCTTGGCAGTAGTTTTTGGTCAAGTCTAAAACAGAAGCTGCCATTAACAAAGGAATAATTAATAGGGAATATAAATTATATGATAACTTTAAGAATCAATCAAAGGTTAGAAAAGATTCGTAAGAGAGACTGGAAAAACAATTTCAAAGGAAGAGTGGAAGGACATATATGGCTTCCAAGTATGCAGCAAAGTCCAGAAGGCTTAGGATTTTTGCTTGGACATGCTTGCATAAGTATTTTTATACCACAAACAGATGTTTTTCCCTCATGTAGACAGCAAATGCTGGAAGTGTGATGGGAAAGACAGCATTAACTGGGAACAAGTTTTTGTGGAGTATGAGTTAGCAGATTTTAAAACTTCCCTACAAAGTATTCTGCCAGAAATATTGGGGTAACTAATGGCTGCAACTATTGAAATTATTCTTTTAAGCTGGGACACAGGATCCGATATGCATAAACATTAGTCAGGTCTTCTTGAGTTCAATGCTATTGGCTTCCAAAAATTACTAGAAAATGGTAATCAAAATCTAAACTAATGATAACTGAAGTACTGAATACTCCTAAAGAGAAAAGAACTGGAAGTGGGATCTTTAGAAAAAGGAACAAATTGCATAGAAATGAATGGAATTTGTGGGAACAATACATGCAGATTAATTTTTAGATTGAGGAGAGAGATTTAAGGGAAAGCAGAAATTGAGTAAGTTATATAATGTAGAAGTGAATAACAGCTGTTATAAAGAAATATATATATGCAATGTTATATATAATAAACAAAAAAACGTGAATATGATTTTTCTTTTCTATTGATGTATGCCTGCCAATGTCTTAAGTGGTAATTTAATAAAGGTTTTTAAAAAATTTATAAGACTACCTGAGCCTTTTCTTTGCTCCTGGGTATGGATAAAATGTGTCCCCCTGGATTAGCCTACAACCCCCATAAGAAAGCAAATACATATAATAAAAACAAAACAAAAATAGAGTTCGGTGTTGCATCTTACTGCAACTCACTGCAGTCCTTGAAACAATAATTTCTGTAGATTCCGTGTCTGCAGTGACCAAAATTACTTTCTTATCCTTACTTCTGATATCTTGACAATTCAGTAAAAAATTCTGACCATTTCTGCATTACCTACACTGAGAAAAAGTCATATACCAACCATAATGGAAAAAGTAAAAAGCAACATGCCAGTCTGCCAAGTCAAAATGCCTGTAAATGTTTATATATTTGATACCTGTGTATAAAACATTCAAATTTCAATCATCTTCTGAAGGTTAGGTTATTAATATAACTTTCAGGAAATATAAAAGAATACTTGGGTTTAAATGCACCCAAACCTGCTATTGTAGCCTGAGGGATTCAAAGCAGCTCTGCTAACTACAACAGAAGCATGTTATCCTCCTCAGTACAGGAAGTTATGGCCATGGCATGGCTGAAGTGAAAAAAATGGTGTGTTTTCTGGAAAAACATATATGATGATTTTTTAACATAGGATGCAATGACTAACACCACCATAAAGTTATATTGTGGATGTGTGATGCATTCTCTACCCCAAGCAGAGGTCAAAAAACCTACCCCTAATGGGAAATTAATATAATTCAACATGACCATTTGTGCCAGTGACAGGTTCATTAAACCTTATACTTGGTAACTATGTATAATAAAGTCATATGTCAGTCCCCCTTTGAAAATTCTTAATAAATTTGTTAAGGAATTACCACAGAAAGCTCAAGTACAAAATGCACCTAAGGCCGATATTCTGCTGAAAGACTGCAGTGCAACTTAATGCTGAATCTGACTATTATATAATGCTGCTTTAGCACATGGAGTTTTGGTCATGCCAATTTTACAGTTAAAAAATGCTTTGTCTGGAGAAGAATGCATGCTGTTTACTTTCGATGTACTCACAAGTCAGTCAAGATATATTCTTTACTGCATTCCCCACTGTAAGCAGAAGCCATACAGCCATCCCAATGGAAACAAAGAATAATGCAGCATGCCAGACTATGACAGGGAGATGCCTGTGAAACCACTGCAATCAAACAGCTTAGCTACATGCTGAAGGAGTATCAGAATATGCAGCACAACTCTGATCAACTATCATTGGGAAACACTGAATAACAGCAGTTTCAGACACAATCCAACAAGAGTTCAATGCACCCTGCAGTTTTTCATTCTCCTCTACTGCTGCAGAAATTGCTAAACACAATATTATCCCTCTTCGTTAATCTACCTTTGCCGTTTATTTTATAATGGACATGTTTCCGTTTGCCTTGATAATCACAGTACTTTGCCTTTTCGGCTTTTCCCGGTTAGGGGTCGCCACAGCAGAACTCCGGTCCACTAAATGATTGGCAGTAGATTTTTTTTATGGTGTCGAGTTGCCAGCCTGACGTCCAACCTTCAGCAAAGGCAAGCCCATTCGCACATGTCTTTCAGAGGCCACTCGACCGCAGGGAGGATATGCAGACTCCACACAGAAGGCACTCCAGCCGAGAATTGACCAGGAGAACCTCTTGCTCTGAGGCAACAACGCCACCGCTGTACTGCCAAAATGACTAAACTGCCTTGTTTTCTTGCAGTTATGTAACAATAAAGCTATGGAAAGCAAGGCAGATGGGAAATGAAAGCTACCTGGTGCTCCAATACTACATTTTAAAGTTTAAGTACAAGACTCAGCAGCTCTTTAAAGACAAATGTAAAATTCTTAACACTATTTTCATTTGTCATTTCCAAAGGCAACTCTACAATACAATTAGGTACCAACCTGTCTGACTTTCATCGAAGAAGGCTTCTTGTTCTTCTTCAATTGGTTCGGTGTCATTATGTGCCGATCGTTTATGCATAGCCAGTGTAGAAATCTGTTTGTATGTTTTCCCACAGTGATTGCAGTTATATGGTTTTGAATGTGTGTGTACAACATGGTGTTTATATAGACTGGAATACTCTGTGAAACGTTTATCACAGCCTGGAACTGTACATACATATGGCTTCTCCCCTGCATCAGAAGAAAATATTTATTATTTTTCAGTCTGCTTAAATGATGTTAACATATACAGTTATATTATTTAACTTACCACACCAGGATCATGTTTCCTGGTGAAGTTTCAAATACATTTGAAATAATTACTTAACACAAAATAAAATTCCTGGATTAAATAATAAACAAAGGTAAGTTAAGTACCATAATTACAGGTTTAGATGATCTTTGTCTAGCCTCTTCAACTGATAGGACTAAAGTATCAGCCCTCAGCCTCCTTATCACCAACTCACAGACTTCACCAGGCATTAGCTCTTCCCATTGTACCATAATGCTCAGCATTCTTCTTTCCTCTCCAGATTTCTAAAAGCACCTTGAAACCTCCTGAGTGAACATTTCAACAACAAAAAGGGCTACAGCATCCAAAAAGACATATCCCCTATGGCCTCCTTCTTACTGGCTAAGGAAGGGGAAGAAGGTTGGTGGGTATCCTGAAAAGGATGGACAAAGATCTTTCATTACAGTACATACATAACTTTCTTATCCAAGATTATCTCATCCATCCTCTTCAACAGGAAGGACAGAACCCCCTGCTTAACTTCCTGATGGCTTCCACCAAGAATCCTTTGACAATGATGGAAAGAAAAGAAGACCGCTAAGGCTCTTGCCACCCCCATAGTGCCTTTTTTAGGCAAGGCTCAAATTCTAAACCTACCAACCTAGAAAACAAAAATGGGAAGAAACTGAGGGTAATGCTGCTCAATGCCAGAAGTCTAAATCTCAAAATGCACGCACTCGAGGCCCTTCTCAGTATGGAGAACATCGATGTCTGTGCTGTAACTGAAACCTGGTTCAAGGCTCCTGAGAGCACCCCGGCACTATTAGGTTTTACCTCATATCATGCGTTCTGGCCCCAAAACCGGACCACACCACAAAAGGAGGGGTGTATCCATATTCATAAAGGATACCCACACCTCCAGGTTGGTGGCAACGCACTAAGCTTGGAAACCATCCAGGTGCAACTAACCATAGGCAAAACTGCTCTACAAATTGTAGCATGCTACAGGCCACCCTCTCAAACTCAGGAACCCCACACAGCCTTCCTGAAGACACTGAGGGTATAAATGTATCTCCAAACACCATCATATTGGGTGACTTCAACTACCGAATATAGACTGGGAACATTACTCAAGCCCTAACTTTCTAGCCCAACGGTTCCTGGAGTTCATAAATTAAATGCCATGGAACAGCTAGTCACTGTTCCCACGAGAGGAGAAAATACTAGATCTCACTGTCACAAACATGGGGACAAAATGCTCCACACCGAAGTATATCCCTCATTGGTGAGATCTGATCATAAACTAATCTCACTGGAAATCCACATCCCGCCCCCACCCCAAACAAAAAGACCATAGTGAAGAACTTCTAAAGCAAACTTCACACTACTCAAGACTGGTGTGGTATCCTTCAAGGCCCCTGAGTCAGAGGAAACCACAACCCAAGCTGCGGAAGCCCTTACAAATGCCTTCTATGAACACCTCCAGGACTGCATGGATCAGGCAATCCCAAATAAAACCAAGACTCTTTCCACAAAGGGCAAACGCCTAGTCTGGTGGACCCCAGCCATTAACAAACTTTACAATAAGAGGAGAAAGCTATTACATGATAGAACAAAATCCATAAAAGGGAAGTCACCCTGATCATTATTAGTAAAAAAACGAGCACTCATAAAATCAACTAAGGCCAATTTTGAGAGAAAATTGCCATGGATTCAAAGGACAATCATAAGGCCTTTTTCAGCTATGTTAGGAACCTGGGTGGAAACTCCCAGATATGCTCAGAATTAGTCCAAAATGATACAAAATCACTGAACCCACAGACATTGCCAACATACTGGCAGACAGGTTCAGTGCAAACTTCACCCCTCTCCCCTAAAGGAGAGAGATAACTATCCCAGCCGAGTGTAGCCTCCCGGACATCTCAAATGCGCAGGTGAAAGCTGCTCTCTCTAAAGCTAAAAACACAGCATCAATGGGACCGGATGGTGTCCCCGGCTGTGTGCTACACGAGCTAAATGAGGAATTAAACCCGCACACAAGACAGCTCTTTAATCTTAGCCTTAGCACAGTATACGTGCCCAGGGAGTGGCACGGCAACTGTGGTCCCACTCCACAAACGCGGTGCCGCTACGGACCCTGGTAATTAGCGCGCCATAAGCGTAACAAGTCTAGTCTGCAAAGCTATGGAGAGGATCATAATGGAGCTCATAAACAAAGATATAGGGACTTGCAGACATTGGACCACCCAGTTTGGCTTTGTCAAGGGAAGATCATGCCTTTGAACTTGGTCGACTTCTTCAAACAGTCACCAAGGCCATTGATGAGGAAAAGGCAGTCCATACAGCCTACCTTGACCTTGCAAAGCTTTCACACAATACCCCACTCGGTATTGTAGAAAAACTTACCAGCTTAAATGTAAACCCATATGTCACAAGATGGGTTGCAAACTGGCTTAAGGACAGAACCCATAGGGTTAGAGTTGCTGGCGCTGTGTCAGACTCCAAGCCGGTCACAAGTGGTGTCCCACAGGGCTCGGTCCTTGGCTCTATTGTTTGGCATCTACTTCTCAGAAGTACAGGCCAACATGGGAGGACTTTATTGACAAAGTTTGCAGACGACTGCAAACTGGGCGCCATAGTGGAAAGTGCATCGGACACGGATATCCTTCAGAAGGGACTCACGGAAACAGATAGCTGGTGCCAGAGCCATGGCCTGAAGTTAAACGCCAAAAATGTATAGTCATACCCTTCGAAAACAAACAAGGTAACCCCAAGCTACCATATAGGTGGCAATCCACTAAGCACAGAAGAGGTTATCAGGACCTGGGGACCCAGGTTGACAGTGGCCTTTCTTTGACACTCACATTGCTAAAGTGTTTAGAAAGACCTTCTACATTGCCCACCTGATCATGGACCTATTCACATCCAGATCTACTGAGGTCATTGTTCCACTGTACCCTTCACTTATCAGACCAATGATCGAGTACAATGCCCCATTCGGGATGTATCTCACCCGACATCTGCAGCAATTGGAGAGACCCCAAAAGTTCCTCACCAAAAGGATAAAGGGACTCCAAAATCTGTCATATGCTGCCAGATTGAAGAAACTCCAGCTCTATTCAGTCGCATACCGCCTGCTCAGAGGTGACATGTGCCTGACATACAAGGCCATGTCCAACCCGAATTAATGGACATGCTCCACCTCAAAAAATCCAAATCCACCAAAACCACTAGAGCAAGCGACTTAAACCTTAGCACGGCTATAAATAGGACGTGCTGGAGGGATAGATTTATCACTCAGAGACTCCCTATGCTGTGGAATAAAATCCCGGTCCATGTGAGGCAGAGCACCTCGCTGACTCTGTTCAAGAGAAATCTAGACCTGTGGATATGAGATCGTAGGTTTACCCCGGGAATCATATCTGTGTCACTGCTGGACAGAGGCACAACAAACTAATGGGCACAGTATTTTTTCATATAAGGGGTGGCGTAAGCCACAAAAATTTGGGCTAGGCTTATAAATGCCTTAGGGCAGATAGCCTAGTATAAACCTATGAACCTATGAACCTATGAACTACCTCAAATCAACATTCATCTTATAGTGTCTGGTGAATGAATTCAAGGATGACCATGTCACAGATGCACATCTCTCATTCACTGGAAATTTTACAAAAAAGGTTTTAGATGTGTCTACTGCTCTGGTTAAATTACATAAATCTGTCCCATATTTTTCATGACAAAACTTCAGGCAATCTTAACTTCTGACACTTTTCTACCCATTTCATCAGCTAAGGAAATGAAAAGTTGCAGATTTTTACCGGACTCCTTAGTTATGCATTAAAAAAAAATTAGCTGCCTCTGAAAACCCAAGAAACACAGCATGTATTCTCCTTTATTAGCATAACTTGTGTATAACACAGGCAGATTTATGGCCTAGATAAGATTTATTTCTACCACCACTTTAGGCATATGAAAAATAAGTAAGGCTGATCAACGCAGAGGGTCTGCAGCTCTGAAATTCTCCTTGAGAAATAATGACCCCTACAAAAATTGTTTTTTATGAGAAAGAAAACGAACTGTGCAGGGGATGCTGGCTTGAAAGAGGATATTGCAAGCTTCTCCAGCATCAAATTCAAGCTCCAAGGAGTAACTGGATCAGCAACCTGTTGACTTGTTCGAAAAGTCTCATGCAAAGATACCTTACACATCTTTAAGGAAGCCATGAACTTGGTCCAGAAGCCTCAGTGCAAGTTATAAATGCTTGCTAGATGTAACTCTATAGAAGAAAAACTAAGAGAGATAGTCAAAAATACTTGCCAAATACTCAAAGCAGCAGTTAAAAAAGGGATCCAAGCCTTGGTCAAAAGCCCTCATGGCATATCTAAGCCACTTGCTTCTATACATCCTTCTTATATTAGGTCTTTGAGTAGAATTTAGAATCTGAACAACCATCAAGAGGGAAACCATGGTCTTTGGTCATCACCAGAAGTAAAGAAACCATGTAGTTTGACAAGTTATCATAAACCCATATTATAATTTAAGTCAAATATGCTTAAAGTTGACATTTACTTTATTGATACTATTTGGTTGGCAAAACAGATGATCTGCACTAAGGAATGACTGGTACAATATCAGGAATATTTTCCCTCTCTCCAATATCGTGTAATCTTGTAGCTGAAATATCAAGTATTAGGGGTTGGGGAGGTAAAGGGAGGCTTGCCTCCCCGCAAAAAAACACTGTTTTTAACTTGCATGTTCCAAGGTTACCTCTCACAGCATGCATACCGATGTGTTAATTTTGTTTTCGATCTTTGTCGATGTTAGTGATGTCGACATTTGGGTATTCTGTTTATTTTTTGTACATCTACATAATTTCAAAAAGATGAATCTGCCCTATTAAAGCACTTCACTCCACTTCTTTTTAAATAAAAGATGTGCAAAGTATCTGAGAGACTGCCATTAGCATTAAATTTGTCAAAACACTACTGTGTAAATAGGGGTTAGACACAGCTACCTCACAGACACTATAGGGAATCACACAAGTAAGTGGAAAACAATCTACAGCTTTGAGAATATTTACCAAAATTTAAATATTTATTACTTTTAAATTGATACTGCAGCAATAAGTCACATGAATGCAAGCAATTACAAATTTTGATAAATGAATTGTTAAGCCTCAGGAAATGGTGTCTTAGAAGCCTGAACTACAATACCCAATCTCTTGGGAATGAGGGGATGTTTGCTATATAAGACGGTAATATACCTCCACAAAGTCAAAGTTCACCAAACAAAAGTGAAGCAAAATCCAGAGCTGTTCTCCCAGTCTTACATCATGCTTCTTTTGGTGGTATCCAAAGAGAAAGAACATTTCACAGGTTCATAGGTAAGTACTAGGCTAGTTGCCCTTGTGGTCCATTTTAAGCCTAGCCAATTTCCCCTTTTGTGCTCAAATTAACCTATCCAGTTTGGTTAGAGATTGGCCTTACCCATCCCACAGTTGATAATTATATATTACTCCTAATAACTGCGGTGGTGGTGCTGCAGTAGCACTGTCGCCTCACAGTAAGACGTTGTCCCGTTTGATTCTCAGCTAGAGCGTCTTCTGTCTGGAGACATGCTTGAATGGGCGTACCTTCATTGAAGGTTGTGCATCAGGGCTGGCAACTTAGCATGTAAAAATCTACTGCCAATCATTAGCGGACCGAAGTTCCGCTGTGGCGACCCCTAACCGGGAAAAGCCGAAAGATACAACTCCTAATAAAAATAATTGGGATCAAACCACAGATAATTTGAAGGGACCCACTTAGGAACTGCCTCTATCCATTAGTAGTACAGGAGCAGTCCAGGGGTAAATGCTTTGTTTCCCATCCATAGATCCAAGTTGCGCTTAAATATGGATAGGGATGAACTTTCTTTTATGTGGAAGGGAAGTCTGTTCCAGAGCAGTGGTATCCCCTGCGGGATACACCTGCCCCTCCAAACTATTCTGTAGATGTTGCAGAAGAGGTGTGGATCCCTAGACTGACTATTTCTGATGCCATTTGACTACTTGATGTGCAGTAAATTCATCGGAAATGGGTCAGTGGTTGTCTTGTGTACCAAACACAGGTCACCTCCTAGCAGTCTACTGGATACAAAGTACAGAGACAGGGCTTTGAGTCAGTCCATGGACGAGATGTTGTTTACACCTTGTATCCTTTTAGTAACATATCACTGTGGGTGTTCCAGTTTTTGCATGTGTCTGGACAGATATATGCCAAAGGGGGCATTATATTCAGTTACTGGCCTAAAGAGGGCTGAGTAAAGGGGAACAATGAAATCCCTAGATCTAGATACAATCCCTTTATTTGTAAGCTGTGCAATAAAAAGGACTCTTTCAAAAATGAAAACATGTTGGTCAAAAATTAGGTCAATATCCACATAAGCTTTCAGATCCAAAACAACTGAATCAACTCTTAGGGGTGTATTGTCAATGCGGTAGTTAGTCTATGATTTTGGCACCAATTATTTACTTGGGAAAACCCTTCCTGCAGGAGGGCTAAGTCATTTGGGAATTCAATGACTGTGCCTAGTTTGCAGACATCTGCAAACCTAATCAGCCAGAGCCCTTTGATTTTGGCTTTTGCTTCAGAAAAGTAGGTGCCAAAAAGGACAGGTTCCAGAACAGAATGCTGGAGAACTCCACTGGTGATTGGTCTCTTTGTGGAGGTAACTCCCCCCTTATTTCGAATACCTTCATAGGATATAACAGCCAGCCAACTTCCAAAGCTTAAGGGCACCTTCCACAAGCCTAAACTATCAGTCAGCTCCAGCTGGGCTGACTAAAAAAAAAAGTCAACAAGCCCTTCAGGGCTTTTGTGACAACAGAGAGAAGGTGGCTGAGCCCTGAAAGAACAACACTACGCACAGCACAAAAATATACGTCCACACCCAGGTATAAACAACACACTAAAAGGGGGGGGGGGCTACTGCAGTAGTGATCATTTGAACATCAACTTTTACGGTAAGTTTACTTACACAACAGTACTATGTTCATCATACTGATCATTGCTGCAGTAGCCTTAGCTACATGGGTTGATTAGCCTAGCTTACTGTGTTTGGGAGGTGGAAAGTGAAGCATTCAGGAGCTCATGGAGTGGTCCTAGCAAAGCCTGATCTAGACCTAGATAAGGAATCAAGCTTGTAGTGCTTTGTAAAAGTACGTACAGAAGACCAAGTTGCAGCTTCTAGAATATTTCTAGAAACCAAAACTTTCCAAAAAGTTATACATGAAGCCAACGACCTGGTGTACTGAGCCTTGCCTGGAAACATTTTACTGTGTTGAATATAAAAAAAAAGGTAGTAGCTTTAGACAACCATTTGGAAATAGTACGTTTTGATACAGGTTGCCCTTTTTTTTACCTTCACAAGAAATAAACAATTGATCTGAATATCTCAGCGATTTAGTTTTAAGATAGCACCTGAGCTGTCTATCAACATCCAAGGTATGGAATATCCCCCCTCATTTTTAGGTTCAGGAAAGAATCGGGAGAGGGATAGTTTAGCTTAATGTAAACTCTGATACCACTTTAGGCATTAAAGGAGGATTAGTTCTCAAAGAAACCCTGTCTCTGCGGAAAATGAAATAGGGTTAACTCACCATAAGAGCTTGCAACTCAGATACTCTTCTTGCAGAAGTCACAGCAATCAGTAAAATTGTTTTCCAGGTTAGCTGGTTCAAATGGAGCAAGTGTTAGCTTCTCTAACACAATGGAGCAAGTGTTAGCTTCTCTAACACAATGGAGCAAGTGTTAGCTTCTCTAACACAATGGAGCAAGTGTTAGCTTCTCTAATACAAAAGTAAGATCCCAAGGAGGGCCCACCAGTTTTCTTGGCGGTTTCTTATGCAAAGCTCTTTTCAAAAACATTTTGACATAAGAGCACATTAAAACTGAAGATCCATGGGGAGACATGCTGAAATGGCCAGGAAATTAACCTTAATGGAGGAGTAAGAAAGGCCATAGAACAGTAACTCACACAAATATTATAAAACCAGAGAACAACTAGCCCTGAACGGGTGCTGAATATGATGTTGGCATCAACTAGAAAACCTTTTCCATTTATTAATATATGATTTTCTAGTAGCAGGCTTTTTTGCCCCCATTAGTACCTGCTGCACGTCCTCACTAAACTGGTGCCTGAAGGGAATTAAGGCTCTTTCATCCAAGTAGTCAGCTGAAAATGACTGATGTCGGGATGTATCAAACACCCCTGTTCTTGTGTGAATAGATCCAGTCTGTGCGGATGCTTGCAGCAATTGCCCCTGGCCTTTAACAAAACAAGGGAGAACCACAGCTGCCTAGGTCAGAAGGGAGTTGCCACAATGATCTTGGGGGATCTGAATCTTCAAACATGCTCTGGATATTAGTAGAAAAGGTGGAAAAGCATACAAGAACAATCCTGTCCAAGGAAAAGAAAAGGCATCTGTATTCCAGGCCTTCTTGCATGCAGCACTGCAGCAGAATCTTGACAACGGATTGTTCAGACAGAAGGCAAATTTTCAAGGGGGAATTGTCTCCCTTTAACCAGAAACTGTTGCAATTTTATTTTTCTTCATTTGCCTTCCCAGTTTCAAAATTATCTTCCTGAAAAAAATAATTATTCATTCCACAGGCATGAAAGCCCACAGGCAAAGCTAAGACATTAGGAATTGTACATTTGCTTCCCCTTCATCCCTAGATAGAATATGTTTATGAACAATGTACCTTTTCAATACTTGGAAAAAAAACTCATGAAATGAGACCAAAAAAAACATTTTTAAGTATTCTGAAGAAAAAAAAGCCATTTAATAAAATACATAAAAATAATAAACAATAACATACATCTCAGAGTTTTTTTTCTATTCTAGCACACCTCATTGCACAAAATAAATAGATTATATTTTTACAACGTATATGCCCTGGCATGCAATAATTACTTTTAAAATGCATACTATCTACTGTACATTGTAAATGGCAGTCTACGATCTTGTGCAAGTCATAAACAACATTATACTTTCACATTTTGGCATTAAGGTGCCCTTATACTCCATACTCTACAGTCATGCTGCCACAGTAAAGAAAAGTAATGTTTGCCTGGATGAAGCATCGTCTGCTTTAAGTTAGAAATGATATCTCAAGTCACTGATGAACATTCCAAGTGTAATAAGCCAACTTTTAAAGAGGTAATGTTGTTGAACTTTTAAATCTGTGGTGGTGTTGAACTATTTCATGTATTTATTATAATTCTTTAAGGCATGTACAATTACTTGAGTCAAGACTAAAAATATTCGGCTGGTATAAAGACTAAAATAACCCAGCTGATATCTACCCACATTCAATAAATCATCAATTGTTCAGTTGGTGAATCAATAGAATAAATATGGAGACTTATGGAAGAGGACATATAAATGAGTGACATCATACTGCAGCACAACCCTGAACTTACACAATGGACCTCAATACAAATATGCAGATGTGCCACAGCTTAAACATTCACAAACCATAAGCCTATTTCATTATCAGGAAATTAATGGAAATTACACTTTTTTCCTCACCACAAAACACTTTCCATTCCTTTATTCCAACTTACAAACAGCAACATATAAAGAATATATGGTTAGAGAGATGCATAGCTATGCTTAAAAAGGCCCTTGTGGTCATTAGCCTAGTAAACACCTATGAACCTATGAGTATATGTCACTTTCTGTTTTCTGTCTGTGCCCGATTCTCCTCTCTGTCTGCACAATATTTTGTCTTGCTCCATTTCTCCAAGTATTTTGTTGCAAGCAGTTGATGAATCATGTGATCCACTGAGGTAAGCTTTGCCACTACATGTTGTTATTCAAAGATGAATGGAAGCAGCTCAGGTTAGAATATTATGAAACTCGACATCTGAGGCTTAGGTGGTGAGTGTGTGGAAAAGGGCTACCTTTATTAAAACAATGATTTGGCAACCAGTTGCATAGTTAAAATAAGAAAAAACAGGTCTGTTTAGGAGCTTGTGACCATTAAAAATCAAAATGATTCACTGAAAAACTATTTGACAATGTCCTCACAGATGCTCAGATCTGCACTTGCAAGTCTCATTAAAATCAGAGTCAGTAGAGTGGCCAATTTTCAATTCAAACTCCTGTGTTGAACAAGTAACTTCACAATATTGAGGCTGTTTTTGGAAGCAAGATTAAAAAAATTTCCACCCCAACCTACCTTTCGAAAATTATACATAGTAAATTAAATACTGACAGCTGTTTTCTCATGTTTCAGGATACCAGCAACATACTAAACTAACTGTAACTAAAGTGCTAAATATTGTAAAGATGTTTAGAAAAGGATGGAGAAAAATTATGCAGAAATAAACTGAATTTGTTAATATATGCAGACAATGTTCAGGGGCAGAAGTAAGGTTTAAGGGAAAGCAGAAACTGAGCAATTTATGTAATGTTGAAAATAATGATAATTGTTAAAAAGAAAACATATCTATCCTACATAAAAATGATGAAAAATGTCACAATGTATGCCATGGTTTAATTTGTGATTTAATAGATACATTAAAAAAATGAAATAATACACACTAGACCAGTTATAAAATAACACAGACTAAAAAAGCACATATAAAATGTCAAAAAGCTATACGTATATACCTGTGTGTATCCTCACATGATTTTTATAATTTGTCGCACTGGCAAATGCTCGTCCACAACCTGGTTCTGTGCAGTAATACGGTCTTTCACCGGTGTGTGTTCTTATATGAACTTTTCTAATATTAGATGTTGTGAAAGATCTACCACAGTCTTCAAAAGGACACTTAAAGGGTCTTTCACCTTAAAAAGCAACATAAAGCATATTGGTCCAATGTATTATCCTTCAAAGATTTTTTTTTTTAGCAACAGACAAAGCTCATCATTAAATAAGTAGAGAACAAATACAGCAAATCTCATCATTCCAGCAAGTAAAACAAAATTCATTAAAATGAGGAAACATTTTTGTATACAGACTGTTCCTGTCTCTATTAAAATTGTTTAAATTAGGTAAGAAAGCATTTGATTTTGATAAACATTATTTTAGCTAGTGACAGCAGCAGCAACCTCACACCTTTATTGCTGCAGACTACTTCCCTTAGCCTCAATCTTTTCTCAGACTTAGTTCTTGAATCCTTGTGCTGTCAGACTTACCTTCTAACATGCAAGTCAAGATGGGATGACAATCCTAGTGCTTTTGTTTTATGGCACACTGTGGACAAACAGCCACAACCCTTTACAGCAGAAAGCCCTGTATGTTACCATAAATAAAGCAGAAGTGAACATGTACCGAGCTCTTCTGCTGCCTTCATGCATCCATTATGTGGCAACATCTGACAGCATTATCACCTCAAAAGCCAAGTAGGAGACAACATAGAAAGTCTCTCTCTATCTCTCTGTGAAACTATGCCCGCTGGGATTTGTGGCTCACTTTCCCTAAAACTAGCCAATAAGACGAATGCTCCCAACCGCAGTATAGTAGCATCACACATGATACAGATAACTACCCTGTTGGCAGGATAGCTTTCACAGAATACTGTAAAAAAAAAAAAAAAAAGTAAAATATATGTTTTACATATAGTATTGCATTTTTCAAGGCAGACGCTAACATGATGTTGTCTACAACAGATGATATACAGCTCTTTGTGCATTAAATTTATTTTCTTACAACATCCTGCCATATCACATTTCATTTTTGCTTAGTTACAGAAATCTTTGAATAGATAACTCCACCAAATGCAACTAATTTCTTAACAGGTCTAGCAGATATGATGCAAAAACATACATAATCATTGTAAGAACACACAAAGCTGTTGAATGTAAAGGCAATAAACAGAAAGAACTGCTGTTCTTTATGAAAACAACCAACTTTAAAAACCCTGAAATAAGATGTGATCTGTCTCACTCCCTTTTTATTAGTTTTTAAATTTAACTGTCTGAATGTCGGCTACTCATCATCGTAGACTCCAAACTGTCAGTTAGGCATTCAAAATAACTTGGCAACAAATACCTAGCATCTATGAAGATGCTAGACAATAATGAAGTGGCATAGTAACTGCACGGACAAAAAAAAATATATAGGCTAGGTCAGCAACAAAGAAGGGAAGTGCTAAAATAAGTTTAACAAACTTGGACGGTTGCTGAAAACCTTACATTAATATCCTATCAGAACAAAGTATGAGCAGAAATTCTTGTTCTAACCAATGGCCAAAAGTTATAAACGTACTGTGGCCCTTACCAAGGATTCCAGGGACAGATTTCTAGTGACTGCAGCCATTACAAAAAGTAATAGTTATTGCACTGAATGGGCTTCACAGTCACAGTCGTGATGAAGGGCAGGTGGAAATAAAATAGTCTGGTTTGGTGGATGAGGAATTACCCCCTGCACTGTCATCAGTAACCCTGATAAATGATCTGCAGAACCCATTTATCTGAAACTATATGTTGCAAAACAGAAAGGTAGAGAGATTCAGACTTTCTGGAAGGGGAAAAGGGGTGCCAGGGTGGTGGGGTTAAGGTCCTATGAACAGTAATTCTGACTTGCTGGTTCCTAAAATGTTTTTGGAACTCCCTTGCCATTTCTTCTTAAACATCCATTTACCTGCATTTTGTTGAGTAATTTTTTTTTTTTGCCAAAATTGGATGAGGGGTTACAGAATCCTTTACAAAAGTTGGAAAAGGAAGGCTGAACAAAATTCCCTGTATCAACTTAACCCTTCATCACACTTTCTGATCACCTATAAAACAGAGGAACCAAAAACTACATCTTTGTCCAAAGGATAATTTAAAATCTCATTTTGTACATCACTGGGGAGATTTGGAGAACACAGCCAGGTAATTCTCCTCAAAACAGTACCCGTGGCCATAGTCATACACAAAGTATCAACTCAGTCATACATAAACTGTAAATAATGAGTAGTGACTTGTATAATTCAAGAAAATAAATTATTTAAAGTGGATTTTTCCTTACAAGAAACAACTGCAGACAAAACATTCTTCATACTTTCACAATTAGTCAGAATAAATGTTACCATAAGAGTCTGACAATTCAAAATTCTGAAAATCAAAGTTGCAGAAGCATACACGTTTTCCCATACTTATCAATATTCTTACCATTCTTCTTAGAATGATTAGGATTAAAATTAACTAAATGTTTATCAACAATAAGATTAACAAAAGCTATAGCTGATGGGACCGATTTGGGAAGAGTGTATAAAAACTTAAAAGAATGAGGAAGTGTATTCATGTTACCTGCATTTCTAGAGGCAGCTGGCTGACTGTCAGGAAAATTGCAGGCAGTGACGCACATCCTTCAAAGATGACAGTACTGGAGGAATTGGCGAAGGTTCTGGAAACTGATTCTGTAACAGCTCATATTATTTTCTGAGGAACTGAGAAACCTCAGAGTTCTCCCACTGAAAACACTGGCACATTCTGGATATTGTCTCAGAGAAAGAGAATCCTCCAAGGGATGAATCAGAAACTGAGCTCTCCTCTGAGGATGAATCAGAAATCTGATGAAAAAAAAACTGCATCAGTCCCTTCATTTTCCAGTCCAGATTCAGAATCTTGAATCTCCTCAGGAAAAGAGGAATCCCTCTTTCTTTTACTAGAAACCACCTTACAAGAAGGATCAACAGCCTGAAGTAAACCCTGAGCCACATCCAGTAAACTATGCATGTCTAAGAAAATCTCAGGTGTAGTAGATACATGTTTAGTTTTCTCTCTCTTTTTTACAGGAAAAATGGGGCCAACAATGGTATTAATGGCAGCGCAACTACCCGAGGAATGGGCACAATGTTCTGACAAACTAGAGAAATCTTTCCAGTTCCTTTCCCAGGACCAAAAAGAGTATCTCTCCTATGCCTGCGGTGACCCAAACAGCTGCAGAAGACAAGACTAACCCCTGGGTCCATAGTGGCTGTAGGTGCTACACCAGAGGGATCCGAGGTAAATGATTAGTGATCTGAGGAACAAACAATGGCCACAGCAAAGTCACCCTCAAGGCAAATTGTTAGCCTGCTGTGGTGGCAAAGATGGTTTGCTTAACTTTTTATTTCTGTGGCTGAATGAATGACTGACAGCAGAAGAGGTGGCTTGTTTCAGGGTCAAGTAGAAAATGGTGCTTTTTTCCCATAGAAAACAAGCAAAAAAAGCCAGTAAAAAATTAAGTCATTTTTTTCAAACAAAAATCACAGTGAAAAGCACCTTAAAACACATTCCAGCCCCCAAACGTAAATAAATACAATTTCTCCACAAAAAATGATTTTCAATTACTTTAAGCAACTTTTAAACTTAGAGGAAAAAAGTGCGCTCTCATTTAAAAGTATGATACAGTCTTGTGAGTCCATTAAAACAAAATCTCAAAAGCTCAAAATACCTTTCTTGAACCAGAAAGTAATCAATATTGATCCACCAGAGTTTCTGAGGAGAATACACTCAGCACCAGGAAAGCTCTGAAGGGTTTGGCAGTCAAACCTGTCTTTTAGTCAGCTCAGTTCAAGATGACTGAAAGTTTGAGCATGTGGAAGGTGCCCTGAAATTTTGGAACCTGTCTGGCTGTGGCATCCTGTGCAGGATATAACCTATACAGCTAAGGCTACTGCAGTAGTGATCATCAGTAACAAACGTGAGAAGAAAAAAAGATGTATATTTCAAACTGCATGAAAGAACAGCATGCTAAAAAATATAAAAGTATAAATTTCAACTTCTGTTTAAAACATGGCTTTACTGCCTGCTGTAGTCAGAATATGTAAGAATAAAATGGCAATCACAAAAAAAAAAAAAAAAATATGTCAGCCCCACACAGCTTTTGGCTCTTTCCCTGATTATTGAGTTGCATCTGTGATTTAGTTTACTACAAAAAGGAGATAAAACTGCATTAATGGTTTGGAAAAGGGGATTACAACTAAATGCACTGCACCATTTTTCTTAATCACTTAGTTTATTTGACAGTTACCAACTACCAGCATAATAAAAACCCCACTAACAAGACTATAGTTCTCCCTCTATGACCCAGAAAAATAATAATACATACTTAAATGTACTGGAGACACTCCCCACTCAACCTAACTCCATACTCATAGGTGACTTTAAGTACCCCAGTATAAACTGGGAATCATTCAAGATCCCCTAAAAACCAAAAAGCCCCCGGCCCCC